>NW_011645654.1:1751589-2017093 GCF_000225545.1 Orbilia oligospora ATCC 24927 | reverse complement strand
CCAAGATAAAATATAAAAAACAAAAAATAAAATAAAAAAATCGAAGTTAAGAAGTAATAATAGTAATACCATCACCATCACCACCACTGTCACAACCACCAACACCATCACACCGTCATCGATCATACATCATACATAGTCCATCATCTCCATCATCTCCATCATCGCCGTCGTCGTCATAAATCTTTTAACCTTATCAGGATTAAGTCCCTCGCGTCTTTGCAGAATATAATATCATTACCAAACACCCGGTCCGACTTCCATCAATCAATCAATCATCATCACACATCCAACCCAACCCAACCCAACCCAACCCGACCAACACCAACACCAACACCAACTACAATAATAACAACCACCTGGCTGGTCGGCAGGAAAAGAGGGAGAAGGAGTACACACATCACCGTCCATCCATCCATCAAACAAACCAACCGACCATCCTCATCTTCAAACCATCTTCAAACCATCACCCTTCCCTACTTTGCTCTTTTGGAAAATATTGTTCATCTCATCGCCAGCTATTCCTACAAGGCGCCCATCTCCTTTTTCTTCATCAAGTAAGTTTTTTTCCCTTCACTTAGCTCAACAGTACTAGCACCCTTCTATACCCCGAACTCGCATTCGGGCTTGGTGGTCACAAGGACCACTCTTATCTCTTCCCTCCCCCCTCGCCAGAATAACCTGGTCCCTTCTCCCTTTCCCTCAAAGATAAGGCCAGTCCTGGGTTCCTTGCCTGAGATGGAATTGGAATGCAATGCTTACCTGTGCCTGTTTTTACCCACTTCTGCCTTTTACCATCCAATTGCGTCTCGGCTTGTTAGCTGGCAGTGCAGCAGCCCATGCTTTTGACCATCTCTTGCTATCCCCCCCCCCCCCCCAAAAAGCACTTGTCTGCTCGTCTGCTCGTCTGCTCCTGCTCCTGCTGCTTTGCTGCTTGGTTGCTTGATTGCTTGGCTGCTTGACTGAGTGCCTTCCTTCCTCTCCTGCATGTTTTGCCTCGAATTGCGGTAAGCTCCAGCACCATGCACTATGTAACACACACTTATTGCACTGGTAGCTATGGTAGCTATAGGCAGGGAGTTCCCCAACATGTTGCTTTCCTGCACTGTTCCCGATTTCGAGGCTCCTTCCCGCGCCCGACTTCGTCGCCAACCTCGAGATGGATCCAGTAAGTCAACGCGATGGCAGCACTGCTGCAACAACTTGGCTGTCCTTTGGGAACTCTTTCCTTCCTTCCTACCATTCTATAATTCCGTTACAATATGATAATTAATAATAATAATAATAATTCATTATCATTATTATTATTATCATGGTAATATATATATGGTGGCAATATAAAAGTAACCCTGCCAGCTTTGCCTGCTCGAACTTGTTTTTTATTTTATCTTTATTATTATTATTATTTTTATTTCTGGTTAAAGATCCGCTTGTCTTCGGAAAGCTTCTCATAGGCTTCGAGATCTTTTAGAGTTAACTCCCTCGTACTGACTTTGATCCCATTAGTCCTTCAGGATCACCACCATCTAGCTATTTCTCCTAAATTCACCCTTCACCTGCTCTCCTTGATAAACTTGTCGGAGTGCCTACCGGTAGATTAAGACCCTATCGTTTCCACGTGTAATTTCGCCTACTCTGAAGGTTTAGTCCCATCGTCGTGGGGAAGATTTCGCAGACTTTTTGGGAAACTGTCTTTCTGCCGACCTTCCTAAAACTACAAGTCTCTCCAAACTAGCCACCACCAAGCAGGTAAGATTTCTCCCCTCTTCTACCTAACCTTCACCCTTTGTCCTCACCCGAGCGTAACCTTCTCGGACTTCTTCGCTTCTGATCTCCCCGGCTTTCGGGCAGTCATTTTGTTTTTTCCCTATATAACAATATCATTGCGAGATTCTTGCGAGATTCTTATTTTGTTCCCAGTCACACTTCCCGACCTCTACCAAAAACCTCCTTTACTTCGCCTCTTCACTCTTTGTGGGGCCTGAGGACTTCTATTAACAATGCATCTCGTTCCAGTTCCGAAAGACCCGTTCAACCAATCAGTAACCATGGCCACTACAATGGCATCTGCGTTTACTCAGCAGACGGCCTACGCCCAGCCGTTCCCATACACCAAAACGCAGGCGAAGAACATCTCCCCAAACAGTACATCGCCAACCTCACCTCATAGCGCGAGTACTGTGATGACAACTCCTCCTCAAACTTCTCCCACAACTCCAAACCCTTACCTCCCTCTCGCCCCACGACAACTTCATCCTCCAAAATGCCCCATGTACAGACCTGCCGCGCTTCGTACTACCGAGCGTGCAACTCTGGTTGCTAGTGGCAAAACCGAGCTGTCAGATCCTCCGACACCAGTTGTTGGGACCCCTATGAGGTCGCCTAGGCCGGCCTTCCAAGAGTCAGCGGAGATGGAGCCAACAGTTGGCAGCACGGATGAAGTCACGGGCCCACCCTCAAAGGCGAACTGGAAGGTACGTAGTCAGATATCCTGACCTGGTATTAGCGCATACACTAATGAACTTCCTTCTAGCCGGACGCCGAAGCTACTGTCTGTGATGCTGCGATCTGTAACAAGACATTTTCTCTATTCGACCGTCGACACCACTGTCGCCGTTGTGGGAACATTTTTTGTGCGCAGCACACTTCCCAGTCACTTAAATTGGATCAAAATTGCCGATATAATGCCAAAGGCATCGACTCGAGAGTTTGCATAGGATGCTTCGACGAGTACAAGAGGCTTTGCGCGAAGAGCCGCTCCTCATCTACGAGTAGTTCCAATTCATCGGCCACAAACATCTCTACACCACAACCGGCCAAGCAAATGATGACAGCTCGATATGCGAATGACGGTACTCTACGTGGTAGATTGAACAGCTATGTCGGCAGCTACCGTGACAATTGGTCTTGGAGCACCTTCTAGTCCCGCCGCATTATTTACTATTGTTAAATCTTCACCGGCGGATTTTACATTGGTCGAAATTTTCAACTTGCATAGTGAGCGGATGGCGTTTATCTTCTATTTCTCTTTCTTCTTTCCTCCTTTTTATCTTTATTTTTATTTTTTCCCCTTCCAATTTCCCGGAGAATGTACGATACCCTAACGGCGATTCCCTTTCCGTTTTCTACTCTACTCGCCCTTCTATATTTATGAGCAGAAGAGGCATCTGCGGTTCGACGATTTTAGCGGAGAACGGCAGCGATCGTGTCCTTTAGGACCCATGTTTGTAAAGTCGGTAGCTTTTCTTTACCCATGGTTTATTCTTTCTGTTGTATCAACTACTTTTCGTTTTCACTCTTCATATCTTATCGACTGTTTACGTCCTTACGTATTATGGTTTTAATGTCTGTCAAAGTGTCCATGAAGACCGTTTGAAACGTTTGTCCCGTGTTAATCTTCTATCTTGAAGTTCATTTGATGGAGCTACATCTCCTGACTGTTTTTACTGCTTTCTGGTCATCGTTTTCTTTTCTCTTCTTTCCTGTTACCTTTCTTCCTTCGGCCTCATACACATTTGTTTGTTTGTCCTTACATAGAGAGAAAACCTATAGTTTTTCTGCTTGAACATGCTTCTTCCTTTCTTGTTTCCAGTTTCAGTGCTTTTATCGATTCGGCTGGTGGAGTAATGGATGATTTGTGATATCCTTTTTTTTTTCTTTCTTTTTTTTTTTTTTTTTTTGTCTTCTAGAAGTCTTCCTTTGAGATCGTTACCAGCTTGACATATATATATATATACAAATTTACTTGGCTTTAGGCTTTGATTCTCATATAAGATAGATGGTAATAAGATGGTACCTCGTCGCCGATAGATCTAGACTCACAAGATACATCGAGGTCGTGTGATTGCCGTTTATAATTAATTGAGGCTCCGTTCTGTGGCTGGAATTAAGAAAGGTGGCTTGTAGTTAACCTGCAGGCATCCGCAATAATTGAACCAGGGTGTATGACACGCAAACTGATCGGTCCTATGCTTCTCTCTCCATTGCTTAGACAACAATCATTCAATTCTCCACCACATACCCGTCCTGCTATATGTATCTTCATAATGGATGCCTTTGCCTCCATCCTCTCCGCCGAAATGGCGAAAAAGAAATCCGCTACGGCCCCTAAATCCACATCTACAGATTCTACGGCTGCTACCAATAGCGACGGTACCAGTAAAAATGGTGGCAGCAAATACGTCCGCCGCGCAGATATCGAAAAAGCCCGGCAGGAACAATACCTAGCTGATCAAGCCCGCCTCGAATCCGAACGTGCGGAACGCACGCTCAAAAAACGGAAAGCAGACGAGGAGGCGGCTGCGGAGCGTGAACGACAACTTGAGAAACGTCAGAGATTGCGGGATGAGAAGGAAAAGGCTAGACTACAGAAGGAACGAGAAGAAGAGGAAGAACGGAAACGAAAATTACGGGAGAAAACCGGTGTTACGGGCGATACTGATGAGGACGACGAATCGAAGAAGGATGGAACAGGCCCAATGGACGAGAGTGCGGCTGTCCGGAAGCTACGAGAACTGAATGAACCGATTCGGTTATTCGGGGAATCAAATGCACAAAGGATGAAAAGAATACACCGGCTCACGGGCGTTAGGAAAGCAACTCCTCCGCCTCTCTCCGGAGGCGAGCTTCTCATCGACCCCCAAAATGTCGCGAAGGATCCCTCGTATGTGTGCCGCCAGCTATTAGGGTGGTTTCGACTGGTAGTTTCGGAATGGCAGATAGCGCTTGAGGGACGTGAAGAAGCACTACGGGAGTCGTATCAGGGACGGCAAGCTACAACGGCCATGACACAGGCGATTGAGAATCTACAGCCGCTATTTAAACACTTGCAGAAAGGGGATATAGACGAGGAGATATTTGCGAAGATAGTGGAGCTGGTTGTTGAAGCGCAGGCGAGGCGGTATGTTAGGGCTAATGACGTATATTTGAGGTTAAGTATTGGAAATGCGTAAGTCACTCTACGTACTCTCTTTTGGTTGATTCGACCCCGGAAATTCTAATCAAATTCTTATACATGTAGAGCCTGGCCAATCGGTGTTACCATGGTTGGTATTCACGAGCGTTCTGCTCGAGAGAAGCTACACGAGAAGGGCAAATCGGCGCACATTATGAGCGATGAGGCGACTAGAAAGTATCTGCAAAGTATAAAACGATGTTTGAACTTCGCACAGACTAGATGGCCACCAGAAGATCCGATGCAGATTATGGGTTAAAAGGAGCAAGCAACTAATGGAGCATTCGGCGTTTCTGGGTTCTTTAGCTAAGGGGGTTGTACACTAATTTGTCACAATATCAAGTATGCATACTATGAGGTCGATTGATGCCAATGGCTCGCGTACCACAGATAGCAGTGAGAAATCTGTTATCGATATTAGCTTTAGCCTTTCGTAATGTACCAGGTCGTGGTATATATATCGCGGTACAATATGACCGTTAGGTATGAGTCAACCGAGTAAAACTTGTTATATGTTCAATTGGTCTGTATGACTTCTTTCAATATGATACAAAGTGAAAGCCTCCCAAATCTCAATTTCAGAACTCCTTAATAATATCACCCCGTCTCTTTCCCTTTAATTCATATCTCCCCTATGTGTAACACAAAAATTAACATCAGTCAGGCGCTCCTACGTGCTTGATGTTCGCCCTCGGAAGACCTGCGACCTACCTCGCTCCAATATGACAGTCCTAGCGTAGCAGCAGGGATAGCAACGACCATCCAGAAGGTTAATTTAGCGGCTCTAGAATTGAGACGGAAGAACTTGGTGCGGTTGCGGTGCATTTCTATAATATATCTAGCATTAGATAATCGAATCCTTTCTTCGGTCTATTCCAGGTAGATTGGGGTGAAAGGTGACGGGATCCGGGTAGAGAAATATATCGGTGATACTTGTCGAGGGTATAGAGGAGGCATACCATTCCATTTTAGGAGCGCCGGATCGTAGTCGACTAGAGATGGTCCATGTTAGCGTTCGTCTTTTAGACAGAGCGTCATGATGTGGGAACAATCCCGACGATTGAATATGAGCCAGTAAAAAATGAGGGTGGGGGACGAGGAGTGGGAGCTTACCGTGACCACCCATCTTGGCGATTATATATTCTGCTGGCCGTTGGAGGTGGTTTGTTTGGTGAGAGGGGTAGGTTATTGGAGGGATGTAGGTTGACTTGCACGTTGAACATGAGCAGATTGAACGTTTCGGTTCGGAGGTTGAGATCATGAAGGGTGTGAGACTAACCCCGAATAGGAAATACGGCCAGAAACAATAAACAACGCAGTTAACATTCCTCAGCTACAGACCATCATGCCCATGCGCCATCATGCATGATAATATCGATATCATCGATTGTAGAGAGCTATATAGATGAGATGCGTATGCACCATCGGCGTAAGCAAATGGTTTTAAACTTCATAATATATGTACATGTTCGAATCTTTGCATGTGGATGTGCCAGCCGTCTGAGATAGCTAAGTACCTAGGTATATCTATATCTGCCTTCAGGTTTCATGATATACACGGCTAGTTGCTTTGAATACCGGCAGCTAGAAGGGTTTACAAATATTAAATGCCATCGTATTCGTTAAAACAAAGAAAAAAGAAGAAAAAAAGGCTGATGCAACTGTAGAAATACAAGGATAGAAGCAAAGAAAAGCAAACTGCTCTTATCCCGGAACACAAGCAGGCAAGAAACATTCAGAGTCCTAAAATAGCTTAAGCTAGCGAAATCGTGGAACGGGATACAGTTCGTGTGTAACCGATTAATGTTAATAATTTTTCAAAAGAAATCTCCTTCAACCCAATTCAGCTGTATCGAATAGAATCTCCTCCCATCTTTCATGCCGAATAAATGTTTTTGTTATCCTTACCAATGTAGGTACCATGAAAACCGAATGAGACGACCCTTCCCAACTCTGCTCTGGCAAGCTCTGTCATGTCCTTTGCATTTAGTACCAAGAGGTAACTCTTTTCACATTGTCCGTCGAGAACGACCGTGAGAAGAGCTCCGTCATCCTCGTCTTTGCCATTTGGATTTGCAACGAAGATTGGCTCGCTAGGCGAATGGCCGTGCTTCTCCCAGTGGACTGGGGTGCGGGTTTCGGTATCGTATTTGACTATTCCGTCAACCCATGAGGACTTCCCACGGATTGAAATAGCGTAGACGTAGCGATGCTTGCGGGTGATGTAATTCGGGTTGATAACTGGAAGCTCCATTCCAAGTTCTTCTCTGAAATCAAAACTGGCAGTTCTCGTCGTTGGGTCCGGCTTCTCTGGGATGTTTGCTAGTCTCCACCGAGTAAATTGGGTCTTGAATTGTGCGATCTTGATGGGTGCGTCTGGTGATGTAGAGCGTAGAAAGGAGTAGTATAGGGTGTGAATGATATCTAGGTTCTCGTAGGTTGGAACATCTAAAACGATATCATCCCCTTCTTCGTAGGCGTTGATGGAATGGAAAGCGAAGAAAGCATGGGTTTCAAAGTTTGCGACTACACCCTTCTCGCCAGTGCGATCGATGACAAAGAATTTGGCCTTGTTAGTTGGGTCCCATGGAGCGATTGCGTCGGCGACATTGCGGGTGTAAATAATCTTTGCGCCACCCCATGAGTATTTTGATGAATATACGCACAAGATTACGTATTTCTTCGAAAGGAAGAAGGAGTGAATGTATGACGGATTTGCCCCAGTGACTTTGGCAATGATGGTACATGTTCCTTCTGGTGTGATCTTGAAAATCTTGTATTCTGGGGTACCATCGACCTTGAGATTGAAATTGAAGAAGTCGCCAGTGTCTGGGCAAGTCCGAGCATGGGAGGCGGAAAACTGGCCGTTCAGTTCCGGATGGAGGATCTGTTGGTTTGCGACACCAAGGGGCTCTAGAGTTTCTGGATCGAGAGCTTGCAGGACGGTGGCATCGGTCTTTGCAATCAACGTAACCAGACCCCCGTGTCCGTTGGCACTACTATTCGCGGCTGTCCCTGGAATTTTGAGGGAACCAGGCATATTTGGAGATAGTGTCACGCCGACATTGTGACAGCTCGGATGCTCAGCGCCACCGATGGCTTGCATTGCAGAAAGAGGGGTCGACTGAAAACTGGTCATGACCTTTCTGAAAAAGCCCTCACAAGGGTCACGTCTCTGGCCAAAGCTGTAGCTGTCACGCTGACCAGTCTTCTTAATATACTCTAAGAGTTCATCGCAAGCTCTGCGGGATCGATATATAACTTTTTTGTCTGCTGTGATCTCAAAACGATGGTTCAGGGTGAAACCGTCGAACCAGTGATCAACCTTGAATGTTCCCTTCTCAGTTTCGACTCTGTCTCCGCCGGGACCGGTTCGGTAGAGTACGCCGCTAGAAATGGCAATCTGTTAGATTTCAGAAATTCCGGGGGGTAGTATTTGGAAGTCGTACCGAACGTAATCAGGGATGTTTCCAGTGACCGTTAACTCGATTGGTTCACGAGTTTCTTCTTGCCAATCAAACTAGATACATATGTCGATGCCATTAGCTCGACTTCTTATTGGTGTTTATCCCGCAGATGATGAGGTCAACTTACACCCGGGTCATTATTCCAATCATTATATGCCTTGACTTTCGCCTCCTCCTTTGGAGGATTTTTTATCGTCCAACTGGCGCTTCTTCGGTAGAGAGCCTTAGGACTAATATTGTCGATTATCGTCATTCTTCCCCGCAAGACACAAATACGAAGGAGGAATAAAGTGATGCGATGTCCGAATGAAGATTTGGTTTAAAATAATTAAGACGAAATGAAATCTAGACTGTGGTGTGTCTAGTTAGCGATCTGGCGAATGGGTGGTATGGAGTGTTTGGATTTAAGCAGAACACTTTCAATAAAAAGTTATACTGACAGGTGGATATTATTTCTCCGGATAATCAATAATAGCTGCCTAGTAATATAATAGCAAATACGAAATACGGAAGCGTGAATAGATTGGGGAAGATAACGTTTTATATGCGGCTGACAAGGCTAATGAAGCTACCTTTTGCAAATTTGGTAGGATCTTTGGAGTGGATGGTGTGTTGAGTGTGGTATAATCTACCTGCCGGCGCTGCAAGTACACTATATACCCTGTAATTAGTAGGAACTAGAACACACTGTATAATCAAGTATATAAGAGTCTAAAAAATATAAAGAAAATATTACGGCCTAGACAAGGAAGACACGGGGGAAAGAAGAAGAGGGGAGGAGGATAGACAGAATGGCGAACCGGACGAACTAGTCGGAGAGAAAGGCACACATACCTCGCTTGTTAGCGAAGTTCAATCCGATTTGATTCACTGCCACTGCCACTGCCAATGTAAATATGGAAGTACTGTTGCTACTGGTTTTCAGGTTCACTTTCGTAGCTGCAGCTGCAGGTGCTCTCCACACGGTTGGGCGTTCTGGTCACTGAAAAGGTCCCGTTCAATTCTCGTTCAGACGTTCATATTGGGCCGGACATGCATTCATGTTCGCTACCCCCTGCTCTCGATATTGCTCGAAGGGTTTCTTGAATATGCAACGAAGGGTGTAGACATGGAAGCGAATACTTCTGGGGTAAGCCACCCAAGGGACCGGCCCTGGAGACTTCCGTCTTTGCCCCCCATCGGTCCATAAATCTAGAGCAGTTTCATTATTATCGTCATCGACCTTGATTCGCGCCTCTGGGCAATAGTGGATCGTTATGAAATGACAGCTGCGAGGGACCGGACGTAACATAGGTACCTGTACCTAAGTACTAGGTACTGGATTCGAGGCTAGGTAATCGGAGGCATCCATACATATAATGTAACACCTCGGTATAATACCCATAGCATCATATACCGACGGTATCTAGCGGAATGTAGCTGCACTGTCCACGTCAGCCATGTACAAAACCTGCCTCTCGAATTGTCAAATTATCAAATAAGCCAAACGAATACGGTCAGAATAGGAAGTCGAAAGCTTTTCTCGATATTTGGACAGGCAAGCTTGATATACTCTAAAAGCCTGAAATCGACTGGCCGCACGCAGCTAACATATAATGTATTGATGTATCAGTTAGCGACCTGTCTAGCGGTGGGGAATGCTTCCATGCAGCAGGGAATTTCGTACCAGGTCACCGTTTCAATCTTTTGCAATCTTTGTTCTCTCCGTCCCAAAGCTCCAATCACTGTGATTGAATTTGCAAAAAAAGTCCCGTTTCGGATTCATAGTTGGTCCGTTTGCTGAAGCTTGCTGGTATTCTACCCAATCACAGGACTGAACAAGCGAGCGATGTCCTTGGCCCTTGAATGGTCGAGGTCGGTTGAAGTTGGTTCTTTCTGCAGGTGATGCCATCCTTCCTTAGCGTGGTTCTGCCCTTGAAACGGGTAGGAGATTCGGCCAGGGTTGTCGCTTCAGCCGATTGATTGCTTCCCCATTCTAGAATTTTAGCTGGAGCCGCACCTCACCATTGCATCGTCCCACAACTTGGTACCAACGAACCGGCGAAACTCTCTTCCCACACGCGCACGAGTAATGTCCTCTTCTTCCCGTCAACTCGAGGACCCGGACCTTGCCCCTCCTGCGAAGCGCCTCAAACCGTCATCGAGTGCTGGAGATGAACCGTCACCCGAAGTACCCATTGGCCGCGTCGAAAAGTTTGTTCGTACCGAGGAGAGTGTTGGCATCACAGAATTTCTTTGTCCAGATGCCGTAGGCTTCCAAGGTCTGCTGAAACAGAGGTAAACAAAAGACATCATTTCGAACATTCCGGAGAAAGTGAGGGGTTCCCTTGATGGACATCTGCTGACTCGACCGCTCCATCTCCCGCCTTACCAGGTACACCGATTTCTTAGTCAACGAGATCGACAAGGACGGGAACGTCCTAAGACTGAAGTCGCTGAATGTCGAGAGGAGGCAAGGCAATGCTCCGACGGCGAACCCGAAGGCCCAATCAGAGAAGGTACTAGCCGACCCTACAGAGGCCAATGGAAGCAGGTCTGCAGGTGGTGCAAAGACACCTCAGGGAGAGGATACGCCACTTGTAGACAGTGGGGATACAGCAACATCCGAGGCACCTGTGGTGGTTGAGACACCAAAGCCATTCGAGGTATGTAATCGAGATGGCAATTGCACACTAGAAATTTAGTCACAGCATATACTAACTTGACAATATTCCCAGCTTGGGGACGCGGATTCAGCTCTTCTCATATCTTGGCTCGGGCCAGCGGTCGTGTCTAGTCTTGTCAAGCTTTACAATGATATCTTAGCTATTGAGCGGGAGATCAGGCCGAACTACAAGATTGTCACCCCAGAAACCAAACTTAAATCACCAAAACCGATTGATGATAAGGACGCACGGTCTCAGCTACATCGCACCATCCGTAACTTGTTTTCCGGAAAAATCCAGACGGCAACAACCGACGAGTATGAGATCGATTTCTGGGCGACCAAAATAAGTGGTGCAAAGCCAAATAACCAGGATGGAAGGAAGAAGGAACGCTTACCCATGGAGTCTTGGGACTCCCTTGGCGGGGAGTTCTTGCATTTTAATCTCTATAAAGAGAACAAGGATACTATGGAATGCCTAAATCTCCTTGGAAAATTCTTGAGGACGAGTCCAAAGTCCTTCTCATTCGCTGGTACTAAAGACCGTCGGGCAGTCACAGTCCAGAGAGTTTCAGTACACAAATTAAAGGCCGATAAGATCGAAGCTATAAATAAAAAGCTGAAAGGGCTCAAAGCTGGTGATTTTGAATACAAAAACTATGGTCTGGATCTTGGCGACTTAACGGGGAATGAGTTCACCATCTCTCTAAGGGATTGCGTATTTCCAGAAGGATCAGATATGACTAAAGTGATCCAAGAGAGCGTTTCCTCCCTTCGTGAAAAGGGTTATATCAATTACTATGGCCTGCAGCGGTTCGGAACCTTTTCGATTAGTACGCACGAAATCGGCAAATCAATGCTTCTAGGGGACTGGAGGACAGCTGTGTACCAAGCTATGGCTTATGATGACCAGTCATTGGAAACAGCTCCTCCAGATGAAAGGCAAAGAGCCGCAGCCTGCAGGCTATGGTTTGAGGATACATCATCAGTCAGCAAGGCCGCCGAGGCGCGAAAGCTCATGCCTGGTAAATTTGTTTCCGAAAATGCAATCTTAAGTTGGTTGAGTAAACCAAACACGGTCAACGACTACCTCGGTGCTCTGCAGAAGATACCGAGAAATTTGCGGCTAATGTTCGTCCACGCTTACCAGAGCTATGTCTGGAATACCATCGTCAGCGAAAGATTGAAGAAGTACGGGACTACAATTAGAGCGGGTGATCTAGTGGTTATTTCTGCTGAAGAGGCTGCCGCTTCGAACCCGGTTGCCGATCCGCATGAAGAGGAATTTGCACAAGAAGCAAATGAAGAAAAATTCGTTCGCGCGAGGCCAGTGACAGAGGAGGAGGTGGCGTCCGGAAAGTTCACGATATACGATGTTGTTCTTCCTTCACCAGGTTGGGACGTCACATATCCTCAGAATGATCTTCGGGATCTCTATGCCGATATCATGGGCCAAGATGGATTGGATCCTTTCAATATGATTCGAAATCAAAAGGAGCTCAGCATGGCAGGGCACTATCGTCGTCTCCTCTATAAGCCTGAGAGAGTTGAATGGGAGATCAAGCGATATGAAGATCCAAACGACCAACTAGTCGAGACAGATCTGATGTATGTCCAGCGACAGCGGTCGGGGGGTAAGGGGAAGGCTTTGTCAACCGACGAGGGTTTGATCCATGAGGCAGTGAATAACCCAACAGGGTCAAGAATTGCGGTTATTGTCAAATTGACACTGGGGACTAGTCAGTATGCCACAATGGCCTTGAGAGAGTTGACAAAAGGTGGCATTCTATCTCAGCCTGTCCAAGCTCCGAAGAAAGACCAGCCAGACTCTGATGTTAAAATGCAGGGATCTTAGCCCTAGGCGGCTTATAGATGCTCTCTAAAAGGGTTTGCCATGAAAGCATTGTATTTTTAGACCCACTACCTTTTGTTACAAATCATGTACTCTACACTACAATGTATAAGATACCTTATATCTCCGAACACTTTGTCCTGGGCCCATCAGTATCTGGATGGGACATTCCGTTCCAACGGACGAGGCCGACACAGGATTCGGCGACAAACCTTGCCAAATTCTGCACAATATGCGGGATGATCTCAGATGGTAAGCCCACACCGTGCCCAATGGTTAGCGTCGGGCAGTTCTAGCCTATCAAAACCGGTGAATTAGTTGAGGCAAGACCCAAGCTAAAGCATGGAATAGCTAATATCTGCGGTAGGTGAGCAATCTGATTCCCTCCTTCTCCCTCCGAGGAAAACCCACTAGCCCTTTTTTCTTTTTCCGCCCATGCCTCAGTTATCACGGATCTCGTTTCCTCCCAAGTATTTTCTTCACCTTTCCTCTAAATGCGCAGCCATTTTGGAACCTGTTGCCGCTGTAGAGCTGGCATATAAATCAATCTCGACATGACTACATTGTCTACCACTGTTAGGCGGGCTCTGACAGGTCAGGGTATCCATATCCAAGCTACATTACCACGTCCCACGTCATATACAGCCGTCTACAAAATTTCCCGTAGGAACATCACCTCGGACGCCGCGACTGCGCCTGTATATACACAGAATACGGAAAGGAGCTTTCAGGATGATGTATTTGCGCCGCCGACTCGACCGAGCCTTCCTGCGACCGAGTTCTCCGATCGCATGGCAGCAATCAGAGAAGCGAAACCGTTCAGCGAATTCTTGACTGATAATTTCAATCGACAACATAATTACCTTCGTATATCCATTACCGAGAGATGCAATTTACGATGTACGGGATACCTACGAGATACATACGGCCATGAACGGCTTTAAAAAAAATGCGCGGTATTAACATGCGCTGATGATGTCTAGGTCTATACTGTATGCCGGAAGAAGGCATCGATCTATCTCCGCCTTCACACTTGCTTACCACAGAGGAAATCCTCCACCTAGCGAAATTATTCGTCTCCCAGGGAGTTACTAAAATCAGACTAACTGGGGGGGAACCAACAGTTCGCAAGGACATCGTTGATCTTATCACAGAGCTTGGTAAACTAAAGGCTATGGGACTAAAGGAACTAGCTATGACCACCAATGGTATATCTTTGGCTCGAAAGTTGCCACAGATGGTGGCGGGGGGTTTGACGGCCTTAAATCTGAGTCTCGATACCCTGGACGAGTTCAAATTTCAGTTTATGACAAGACGGAAAGGTATTTCATCATCTTTTGGATAGAACAATTACCGAGTTCGATATGGACTACTAATCCAAAAAATATAGGTCTAAGTAACGTTCTCAAGTCGATCGATGCTGCTCTCTCCCTAAATATCCAACCCCTCAAAGTCAACTGCGTCGTAATGAGCAAAGTCAATGTGGACGAAATACCCTCCTTTCTTGCGATGACCAAAGACAAACCTATCGAAGTTAGGTTCATAGAGTACATGCCATTCACCGGCAACAAATGGGAATCTGGCAAAATGATCACATATCAAGAAATGCTGGATCAAATCCGACAGTCCCACCCCGACCTACAGAAAGTACAGGACCATAAAAACGATACGAGTAAAACATATCAGATACCGGGTTATAAGGGAAAGCTGGGGTTTATTACATCAATGACGCATAATTTCTGCGGAACTTGCAACAGACTGAGGATCACAAGTGATGGGAATATCAAGGTTTGCTTGTTCGATAATGCAGAGGTGAGCCTCAGGGACATGATGAGAAAAGAAGGTGGTATGGGACCGGAAGGAGAAAAGAGACTGCTGGAGGTCATTGGGGTGGCAGTGAAAGGGAAAAAAGAGAAGCATGCGGGGCTCGGTGAACTCGAGAGCTTGCCGAATAGGCCGATGATTCTAATTGGTGGGTAGATGGGGTCAATATGCTTTGGGGCTGTGGTTCTTTGAGCTCTGGGCAATGGTTGATTAGGGCTGCAGGGAATGGCTCTCGACGACCCCTTTCGAAGACTATCTCCGACATTCCAACATACCTCCTCTCGCCCCCCGCCCCCCACATCTGTCAGATCGTACGGGCATATAGCACCTCGAGGATCCACCGCCAGCCCACTATGGGTACAGACTCTCAGGATCCAGCACCAGGCCAAAAGCTCACACACGTCCTTCCTTCTGGAGCCGCCCATATGGTTCCAATTCATGAAAAAGCTATCACCACACGAACCGCAAAAGCAGTATCTACCATCAAATTCTCCAACCCAGATGCCGTCAGATTGATACGCAGTAATTCCAACAAGAAGGGAGATGTCTTATCAATATCTCGTATTGCGGGGATCATGGCTGCAAAAAAGACATCCGAGATCATTCCTTTGTGCCACCCTATCAGTATATCGAAGGTGCAAGTCAATCTGAGGGTCGTAGATGACGGAAATGGTGCCATTGAAATCCTAACTGTCGTAACCTGTGATGGGAAAACGGGAGTTGAGATGGAAGCTCTGACGGCGGCTACCGGGGCCGCCTTGACGGTGTATGATATGTGTAAAGCTGTAGATAAAGGTATGGTACTTGATGGCACAAGGGTGGTTGAAAAGGTCGGCGGCAAGAGCGGGGATTGGAAGGAAGAAGGCTGGGTAGAGTGGTCCGAATCGTGAGCCCCAGACCGCGGCCCTCCTCCACCCCCTAAACCATTGAGCCATCATACAACGACATTGTTCATTAAGACCTTTCACCAGTTTTTAGCATCTAACTCTTACATCTACATTTCGGCGCTCACGGAGAGTCGGCGTAGCCAGATAATAATATTAATTGTATAAAATGCAAAATGGGTATCATATTTGAACGGCGGGGAAAGAACATCAGTCATATCATACATAGGTTCGCTTCTCGTCTTAGGCTATCATTTTCCTATTGAGATATCGCCTCCTCTGAAGGATTATCGTTTCTCACTAGTCCTGGAGCCGACTCTTCCCAAGAAGTCCTGCCTCTCGAGATAGCTATCACCACCTTCTCTTCTCTTTTTGTCAAGCTCGTCGCCGATGCCTTCTTTGTCTACAAACCCGGCCCAGTCTAACCTCGACTTCTCGAGTGTGTTGAGCTTGGATGCCTTTTTGGCCCCGCCAGCACCGACAAAGGCGGGATCGAATTTTGAAATTTTTCGCATAGGACGGCGTAGGGGTTTTGGTGGGTTAGGGCTGGATGTTTGGGGTGCGCCAGCTTGGAGAGATGAGAGATATGCCCGGGCCTCGAATGAGTTCGCGGCCACCTGCTTTTCCTCACTATTTATCCGAATCCTCGTTAGTTCTCAATTCAGGATAGATATGGAGTAGATGGTCACATACGTGATAGTCTCCCCAGCGAACTCGTATGTTCGCTTTATAGCAATCATTCCATTATCCTCGGCTGGGATTACCGCAGTTGTTTCGGATCTTGACTCAACCCCTCCAACTGGTAACCCTTCTAACGGTGCAGGCAAAGGGACAGCAGTAGCGGCTTCAGCCGTCGATACTTGAATTCCGGACTCTGTGGATGATGTTATTATACTTGTTACTCGTGTGGATAGTTGTGTGCGTAGTAGCGGCGTACCATCTGGTTTCCCCGGGGATGTAGAGTCAGGTAGAGTGTGTTCGATTTTTGATGTCGTGACGGTTTTGATTGTAGACTTGACTCCCGGCAACGGGGTGGTAGGTTTTAGAGTCTTCGGTGGGGACGGCGAGTTTAGAGACTTCCAAAGGGCGTCGATATCAACGGTTGGATCGGCGGCGGTGGTGGTGCTCCTCTTGACTTTCTTTTTAACTTCTCTTGCTTTCTGTGAACGGGTTTTTATGAATGGACCTTCCTCCTCTTCTTCGTCATCATATCCACTCCCATCCTTCTTTCGTTTCGCCTTCGCGCCGCGCATGATAGCTTCGTCACCGGAGTTATCTTCAACCAATTCGCGATCCAAGAGCGGCAGGTCATTTGCTTTGCGCTTCGAAGGTTTACGGGTGCGTTTCTTTGTATCTTCTTCTTCGGATTCTGAATAGGATGATTCGGCGCTATTGTCATCGCCTTCGTCATTTCGTGTAGGTTGCAGGTCTGGGTTGAAGTCTTCGTCTTCAGATGAATGGTATTCATCATCTTCATCATTTGCGACCATTGCGGCCGCAGCCCTTTTGGAGCTCATATCGTTGGATCGGGGATCTCCCTTGTGGTGGTAAATGGTGTTTGCAGCGGAATTTGATGGCAGGAGGGCAACCGAGAATTCAATTTGGAGAGAGCTTTGGGAGCATGTATTGGTTGAGGTGATGGCGAGATCTTGAGGTTGAAGGTGATGTCAAGATGCAATGTGCCCAGCCGGAAACCGCGTTTCTCGAGTTCATCCAACACAAAACATACAACAAGACTACTACCGCAAGTCTGGTTACGAGACTGAGTACGCATACCCGAGGCTATGCAGCACTATATTCTCCTACACAACATTCTTAAAATTAATATACTAATATATTAGAGGGATGTATATTTTTTTTGAGCAGCAGTAATATTCATTATATTTAGGATAAGTACATGGGAGTAGTATATGATCATGTGGTCGTCCGGATCAGCTCCAAGGCGATACGACGGACTATTAAAAATGAAGGTTTTTCCATGAAGTTACCTGTCAAAACTTGCCCGGTTGCTCATTCAATGAGGCTGAGGAAGGAAGAAGAAGATGTGGAAATGATAAATAAAAGGGGATCTTCAGTCAGGCTTCCTTATGAGCGACCGTTGAGACGAAGGGAATTTGAACGTTTATAGGCAGGGTGGGAGATAGAGGGATAGATGGATAGAGAAAAGGGATTGGAGACGGTGTAAAGTTGAGAAGAAAGAGAAATTTGTAAATGATAGAAGAAGAAGCCATCCAGTACAACCCAGATCAAATACATAAAAAGAAAGATAAAATTGGAAGAGAAAGAATAAATGCCAGTATGATCCATAGAGGCCACTTTTGAAGAGTCAAAATGAAAATGCAAGAAATCCGTAAACGCCGTGCCGTGCCGTGCCATAAGAACTAGAAAAGGAAACATGCTGGAATGAAATTGAAGCTACATCTGGTATCTTGTTGTTTACAAAAGGAAGAAGGAAGCAGCAATGGCAGCAAGAACCAAAGACATGCTCGATCCGAGTCTTGCAGCAGAGTTAGGTGGGACAAGGTCGGTCATACTGGGAGCAGCCCCGGTAGTAGTCCTTGCAGCAGATGTCTCGAGCGTAGTTGGGGTGGATGGCGGGTTAGTCGGCGTTGGGAGAACGCTGCTGGAGGATCCACCGTTTCCAGCGGAGTTCTGGCCAGGGGACAAATTGGCCTCTGCTTGAGCGGCACGAGATGTGAAGTCTGCAAGAGTCCTTTCGGCTGTTGGGTTGATAGCACCGACCATACCAGCCTGACAATGTTTACCCTGGGAGCAGTAGAACCAGATCGGCTTGTCGTTCTCAACTCGAATGGTAAAGGTCGGCATCTAAAAATGCATTGTTAATTGAATTCACTCAATCTAGGAACGAAATGCGATGCGGGAAAACTTACAACTTCAGCAGACTCTGCAACTGGCATGAAGCCAGAGAAAAAGCCAACGGTACCATTACCAGCTGGGGAGTCCTCGATTGGGATGCATGGATCGGCGAAAGAAGCTCGAACGACAGAGTGATTCAATGGATGGAACTGGAATTGAATGAGGTCGCCAACAGCGGCCTGGATCTCCGCGGGTTCGAAGACTGGCTTTCCATCCTTGTTCAAAGCCTGGACAACATGAACCTTGACTTGGTCGGACTGTGCTGAAACGAAAGAGGCGAGGGCAGCAAAAGCAATGACGGCCTTAGAGAAAAACATTTTGACTGATGGCTCTTTTTCTTTGTTTTTGTTTTTTATTTTCTATTGGAAGAGAGCGAGGGCTGTAAAGGGATAAAGTAAGGATGGCGATGTAAGATCTTTCGACTTTCTTGTTCAAGGAATCAATCCTGTGGGTGTATGATATGTACTCAAACGTTCAAATTCCCGTCTTGCGGTTTTAAAAGATAGACAATTAGAAAGGATGGAAAAGGAAGAAGTGAATGTGTAACAAAGCGACTAGCGCTGTAAAGAAATGAATATTACTGTTTGGCTGTGGAGCTGCTGCTGAGGAAGGAAGGGAAAAAAGATAACAGACGATGCGGAAGAGATATATTATATAGGTACCTCAGCTACCTATCGGCCCTCAAATTGAAGTCTCTGATCAGATAGAGCATTCAGGCGCCAATGCAAAGGACGGAGCTGTGCGTACCTGAAAAGTGATACACTCCGCAGTCGGTGTGGCCAGTCTGAAGCGCAAAATGTGTTGACTTGTGGTGGTGTTTCGAGACAGCAAAACGTTTCTGCGACGACTTTCGCTTCGAAAGGGATGCTTTGGGCCCTGTCAATGCTCCTTGCGTTTGACGTTTCCCAGTCTATTCCCCTTTGGTCCCCACTGCGCCTCTTTGCAGGTCCTTTGCGGGTATATTTGGCTGTCGATGGATATAACGGTTTCCTGGATAAAACTCGGCGAGTCCGCTTAGATGATTTGTTTTCTGCTGTTGAAACAAGATGATCGGGCTCCACCGATGGGATTCAGGCCGCCTGGATTTATCCGTTTCATCTTGACCCTTCGAGGTTCCTGGGCAGCTTCAACCGTCTAATCGACTAGCTCTACTACATGGGTACGACGGCGCAACATTGTCGCCAGTCACAGAAGCGATATCAAAGCGAACTTTTGTCACTAGGGCCCTTTTTTGAGACAATAGCAGTCAAGAAACCGATTCTATGCACTTCAGCGGGTCAGGAACATTGCCGTTTCTTCGTATTAACTTGTCCGTTATCACGATAACATGCGTTATGACGTGTTGGCGAGTATCAGCGCTAGGAGAAACAATGTTTGCATCGATTGTTACTTCGCCCCGAATTGCCTGATGATTGTTCTTGGTCATGACTTGTTGTAATTTCCTACTGACATTTGACATTTGACATGACTAAGCTAGATTGGTTAAGTCGCATTGAGTGGCAAGCATGAAATGGCCTTCCTTGCCGGGAGGTAATTGTTTAGATATTTCAGGTTTCGGAATTGGTTATCTTGACAGATGCACGATCAAAACAGGCCATTGGTATTTGGAAATGCCACTAACAATGTGAAGCAGTCTGGGGCGAGGGCCATGATACCGAGAGTCTCAGCGACCTATGAAGCGATCAGATCCATAGGACGAACATGCAATACAGTGCATTGGGCTTAAGTATTGATAGCGTTACACAGGTGGCTTGTATCTCGGTAGCTTACCGATTGCAAAATATTCGCTTCGAACGGGCTGGCTCATGCAACCCCCAGAAATTGGTTGCATAAGCTCCGCATTTAATTCCTAATTAAACCCGTAGAATGGAACTCGAAGGAACCTGATAAAGAGTTTTCCGAGGGCATTAAAAGTCTAATAATAGCTGGGGTGCGATTTTTTCGAGGTCTTCAACCTAGCGATTTCGAACGGTTGGATAGGATTTGTCAGTTAGAATTAAATTTAAAGATATTACATGGTGTCGTATTCGCGACCAAGGGCCTGCATTGTCCTGGCGGCTACGCAGCAGATCTTGTGGGAACTCATGCGTGTACATACCTCAAGCATCAGTCCGGAATTTGTCGTCTTAGCCCATGGATCACCGTCTCTTCTGTTACTGACAGCACGGTAGACGGCTTCTGTGAGGAAGAGATGCATGTATTCCCCGACAGTCTTGGTTGCAGCACCCGACACCTTTGTACCCTCATCCTCTAGAAAGTTCTTGACTAGTTTCGCTATCAACTCTGGGGGTATTTTGACTTTGCGTTCTTCTTCTTGACTTTTTTTTGGTTCATCGTTCCTGCGAGATGGAGCTTCCTCATTGGCTTTTGAAGGGCGTTTTGGTGGCATTTCCAACGTACTAGATGATGGGAAACCGAGTGGCAAGAAACCCTATTCGTTCCTGTAGTTTGTGTTTGGGGATTGCTATTTTCGTTTCGTAATGTCCGTACATGTACATACATGTATTTGTGGAGTGAAGCTGAGTGAACATGGAAAGCTGGTGTCGTGTTAGTTGTAGTTCCAGTTCGAGTTCTTGTTCCCAGCTCGTGTGGATTTGGATGGGACCATTCAGTTCCTGTTGTCGCGTGGCTGAAGAGCACATGTGGCTTGTTAATCCAACATCTAACGCCACACAACAACACAACAACACAGCAACACAGCAACACAGCAACACAGCAACACAGCAACACAGCAACGCAGCAACGCAGCAACGCAGCAACACAGCAAAACACAGTAACACATTGAGTTGGGTTGAGACCTTTTGTGACATACATGGTGGCACTGGCACACCTACGACTTCTCCGGAACATCAAAAGAATACCGACAAGCGCCCAATACAAATCAAGGTATGCAAGTACCCAACTACTCGAAAACTTCCCCACCTTTAGGTTTACGTCAACGGGGACGAATCTCTCTCATCCAAGAGCTCCAATTATTGGATAAAAGCCAATACTATTTTTCTAACGTCTTAGGACTCCTCTGTTGTCCACGCGCCCTACCTATACAGACGCCCTCTCATGCACCAGGGCCAAGAGATTCGTCAGATATTCACCTTCTCCCGGGATGCTTTTGTGTATGTAAGGCCAGTCCCCAAATCCCTCAATGGACAATTGCGTACCTTTCCTACGAACTCCATCAACTTATCGATGCGCCATAATAAGCTTAACAAAAGACACAAAAACAAGCATCTGATCAGTCGCTTGGTAGAGTCGGGAGGACCCAAAAGGGCAGCTTAATCTGCGGCGACCAACCGCCCAAGTGTCAGAAGATTGGATGCTGACGCCCTTTTGGCTTCGTCACTACAACTCGTCATCCATCTGCAACCTGGGCCTTGGCTGTAAGCGCCAAGGGCTTCTGGAATGGAACGTCCGTGGACACCTACCGGAAGACTGACTGGTGGCGGCGAATTTTAATATCCGACTCGGATGTAAAGTTTTTTGTGATTCTAAAAATATCGCAGTCCCTGGTCACCCTGTTGTGGCTTCAAAGCTCAAATGAGATAACGCCACAGTCTCCTTTCTGATTGGTGGCCGGAGCCTGTTGGATCCGATCGAAAGGGGCAAGTGGGGGGCATAGAATTGCCGTCGGGGTTTGCTCTGCCCCGAATGCCCATGATCCCACCATCCCCTGCAAGGAAAAGAGCTTACGCGTCCCTTCCCAATCCTGATGCAATACCATGGCTAGCCATGTCTCCGACATATTGTGTGTCTATCGTTTCAGGACCAGTGAATACCCATGCACTCATGCCAGAGCACCCAAAATCTGGTGCTTCGATTCGACATGAACTGGACACAAAGCACAAGAGCACGGCGTAGTGCAACAGGAAGAAATCCAAATCATACCATTTGAACAACGGGGATTTGTTTGGGGGGGCACCTCAGATTATATACCATCGGTGCTAGCTCTTGACTTTGAACGCAAACGGAGGGGTTCCCGATACATCCCATCACATACACACTTTAGGTTCACGACTCGGGTTTGTGGCAGTGCTCATACCGGAAACCGATCTTCAAATTGAACCCAAATCAAACTCCCCGTCATAATATTAGGGAAATACGGACAATTGGATACTTTCTAATTTTTTGTATCCTTCTTGTACTGTACACAAGTGGTGATTTACGGAAAGAACAGCTGTCACCAGGCGCTTCATTTATCATTCGATTCACATCGCTACTACAGCCAATTCACCATTACCGCCGGGGAGGTCTTTTCGGTATTTGTGATATCGAGGCTTTACGCAATAATTCCTCAAATACCTGAAAATACCTGACTTCATCTGTCGATAACCGCGGAGGGAGCCCACACAGATTGCAGACGATTGATGGCCGGACGGAATCCCAGATATCCTCAATAATAACGTTACCTTGCTCAGGAAGAGGCTTGTTCCCTTTTGCCTTGCAATTTTGAACTTGGCTGCAGACCCAGCCCGATTCCTATTGTGTTCTCCCAAGCCATCCTAAGACTTTCCACTTTTCTGGTCCAATTTGCTGCGGCTGCCTGGCAACCCTGCAACTTGTGTGCGAGAGCTTACGACGACTTTCGGGTCCTCCCATATTTCCTTATTCCTGCCCCCCTTCTTTGGGTGTCCTCTTTTGCTACCCCATATACTGTCATTTCGGCACTTTCTCTTCTTTCTCTGTATCTCTTACAATCTACAAAACAAAAAGTCACCTACAGACTCGACCTTTCTCTGACGACAAATCTAACGCCAAATATCTGCATCGGTCTCACCATAGATAATTTGAACCAGTATCCGACCATTTTCAGTAAACCACAGCTTTCCATCTCGACTACACTGTGGCAACAACGCAACCATCTATCCTTTCCCACGACAAAGAGTCCCCTCAAGGATCTCATCTCATACTCGTTTGATAGCAGTCCTAATCGAAAATCATATTCGACCCTGAGGTCACTCAAAATATACTCCTTAAGATGACGGGAGAAAACTACGACATCGATTCCTTCTTGGATCTCAGTGGTGGTCTATCTGACTCTAATAACAACCGCCCTTCATCGACTGGCAGTTCGACGGTCTTCCCAGAAGCCCCCCACCTTGCTTTAAATCAATCCTTCTCTGGCCCTTCGCATCAATATGAATTACATACCCAACAGACGGGTTTACTGCCTTACTCAATAAACTTCTCGGAATCCTCATCCCCTAATAGATCTCCCAACCAGGCCCCTGTGTCTGTATCACCAAATGATCTTGGTGGTATGGGTTTCGGTGGGATGGATCTCGAGAGCACCGACATGTTCTCTATGCCTTCGTTCTTCCCGGAGTCTTCCTTTGATAACGACTTTGTAGACCCCAGCGACGTTAATTTCGGAGGTCAGGAGGTCGATATCGATGCCCTTGCTGGCATCAAGACCGAGCGATCCACATCCACATCTTCCATCGCATCTTCGAGTCATGGGAAGAAGAAGGGATCGACAGCACCGGACGCAGCAACAGAAGAGCGCATTCGTCAGATACTCGAGGATGTAAAGAGAAAAGCCCTCTCATCCCAAGCCAGCATCGAGGAAGACTCGATGATGCCCCAGATTGCTCGCTTAAAGAAGGACGAGGATGATATGGACGAGGATGAGAGGCTTCTTGCCAGCGAAGAAGGAAAGAAGTTGAGTAGCAAAGAACGCCGACAACTTCGAAACAAAGTTTCCGCCCGTGCTTTCCGAAGCCGAAGAAAGGGTAAGCATAGTATTCTTCTCAAGGCAAATACCTTAAATATATATCATTAACACATTGAATAGAATACATCAGCCAGCTCGAAACCGAGGTATCCAACAAATCCACCGAGAATGTCGACCTCAAGAAGAAGCTTAACGCCGTGGAAGCGGAGAACAAGTCCCTCAAGGAACTTACCCGAATGCTTCTGGCATCCCCCCAATTCGCATCTTTCTTGGATCAAATGAATCCACTCTCAGCTGCCAACATGACTGCCTTCGCAGCCGGAAGCGGCCCTCAACAGAACTCCCTGCAAGAGAACATCACCGTCCACCGTGCTTCTGTTCCACATATCCAAATCCAACAAGCACCCCCTCCTGTTATGCACGATTTCCAAGTTCCAACGTACATCCCACCTCATCAGCAATTCTTGAACACTTACAACCCCCGCAAGGATGTCAACCCCAATAGACAGTCCGGTGTTGAAGAGTGGCCTCTTGCTTATGCTGCTCCTGGGTCCTGGGGTGGTCAACCCACTGTTTACACTGCGGAAGTCCCAGAAATCATCGCTGATGCAAATGAGCTTGTTGGCAAAGATATTATGGACGATTTGTATGCCCCCGCCGATGGCTTCCGCCCTGGATCTTACAAGCCAACCCTCAAGGCCGAAAAGGAAGAGACTCAGCCAGACTTCTCAAACTCCTACGATAGCAACGGTCAATACATCTTCGATGTGTTTGAAGATGAGCTCGAGGCTGTCCCGGACTATTTGTACAGCCACTTTGATATCCATACCCCGCTCTCCGAGAAAGAAGAACCCAAGGCCGAACCCAAGGCCGAGGAAATTCTACCAGCTCTTGGCCTTGAAACCCTATTCACTATTCTTGAAAGCCAGTTCTTCCCAGAATTGCCCCAGAATACTGAGGCTGAGGATTCTACTGTTGAACAACCCGCCACTGAAACTTGCCGTGATCCCGAGCTCACCAAAACTCTTCGCTCGATCGAGACAACATATCATAAAGTTGGGGCACTCTGCGGTCTATAATTCAGTCTTCTAAGCGTTTTCTTTTTTCTTTCTTTTTTCCTTCTTTTCTACTACTTTGCAGCTTCTTTTCTTTCATACTACCACAAATTTTCTATTTCATTTGTACTATCATTTTGATATCACTTTCTGGGTATATATATCTTGACGATGTATGGAGTTATGAGGCGTTCATGCTTTGAAAATTACTATGTATCTTTTTTTTTTCTCCACACTTCGATACTTCTTCTCTAACCTCACATTTTTCTATCCCCTTTTCTTATCATTTTATAATAAGAGCCTTGCGAAAGCAGCAAACTGATCGGTCTGCATCACTCTTCTCTAAAAATCTGATTCCCTTTTTGATCTATGGGTGGAAAAAACTATCTGAGTAGCATCTCCTTTCCATTATCTGCGTTTTTCTTTTTCTTTACTTTTTTCTTTACTTTTCCTTATAACTACAGACAGTATCTCGCGAGTAGCTAGCTGAAAACCTCACATACCATTGAATATAAGGTAATTTGTTTTTTTTTTATAAATGAGTAACCACATATGTAAATCTCGTGGATTCTGTAGCCAATTATTTCCTCCAAATTTCAAGAAAACAAAGGGGTCGTATGCTTCATTTCGTGTCTTTTGGTTCCGTATGCATGTGCTCCTGGCAGACGACAAGAATGGCTTTCCGTGAGCATCCGACGGAATTCATCAAGCCATGGCCGAAGTTCCAGCGCCTGGCAAAACTATACCTACCGGAGTTGTTTAATGCCGCCAAATACCCTAAGGGCGGGGGCAAGCTAGGTTGATTGATACCATAGCCTTCATGAGCCCATATGCATGCTTACATGCTTCTGCTTCATATCATACGTGCGGTATCCCCGTACGGAAGATATTTGGACCAGCCGTCCAAACCCGGATGTTATGTTAAACAAAATCCTCGAAGTTGTTTAGTTTAGGGCTGTCGATACTATAACTTGTGCAAATGTCCAGGGTGCTATTTTTCAGCCCTGCGGAGATCTAGAAAGACATTCCCATTTGGCATCCTCATAGGGCTATTCCAAGTTCAACCTTGGGATTATAGGCCTTGTTTTTTAAGCCCAGGCAAAGTCTGGCTATCTAGAATTAGTATCAGAAATCCGCAAGCCCCGAATTCGTGAATCCCAAAAAACAAATCCCGAGTTTAGACAAAAATAGTCTCCTTCTTATTCCGTCTAGTTAGTCCTAGCAAATGCGACGTTACCCACCTATAATGTCGCATCCACAAACCGCAATGTCCAGAATTCGAGTTTGGCTTACCTTCCTATTGTTAAAACCCATTCTCACTGTATCACACGAAACTTTTCCCTGAAGCTAAAGGCCCTATCCCAAGAATTTTATAATTCAGATGTCAAAGTTTCAAGAGAATGACCACAATTTTGTGTGAAGGGAAGGAAAACAGGAATCCCATCTAGGACCCGGAACTGGCATGTCATATCAAAACATATTATTACTGTATTAGTCGTAGCAGAAGTAGAGAATTTCTTTTCTCATGTAGTATCATGACGCCTTTGGAATAGACGACTAAACAAAAAAAATCCCTTTGCTCTTATGACGCAATCGCTTGCTTCTTTTCCTTCCCTCTTCAAGACCCAGAAGTCTCGGCCCTCGAGGGAAGAAAAAGGAAAAATCTTTATCCCGAAAATGTGGAGAAGTAAATAAAGGAAAGAGGGAACAAAATCAAGAACAAAATCAAGCAAAACTCCCACGCTTCACCCCACGCGATATTCGGTCAATAGCCGTTCAGAATAACATATCCTCTTTTTTTTGTTCGCACCTACGCCGCCCTATATTCCCAGATAACAAAACGATGACTTTAACAAACACTAATACTAATACTAATAGCATTTATCGAGAATGCCATATGGCCGGGTGGGGAGGGTATTAGCCCGCTCAGCCATGACTTGGTTAACAGCAGAGCCGCATAGGAAGACGTAGTCTGCCGCGTCTGTGCGATATCCAAATGGGGATTTGGCAATGTAGAGAACTCTTTTGAGCACACTTTCTTGCTTTACCAAATCAAAGAGAACCCCACAGCCGCGGGACATGAGAAAGTCAATCCATTTAGCTAATCGGATGAAGTGCGTTAGATATATTTGAGAAATGAGAAAATATACGAAGCAGGATGTTCAGCTTACTATCGGATGGTCCGCCGCCGGGAGTCGAGAAGCACCTTATCCCAACCTTTTCAGCCCAGGCCTGAGCGACATGTTCTTCGCTCTCCGGAATCGAATCCCGAAGCAGTCTCCAAAGAAAAAGAATCAACTCTCGGATATATTGAAGCTCGCTTGCAGTATTGAAGCACCAGGATTCAACGAGGGATTTCTGGTCCGCTCGTGATCTAGGATTATCAGCGAACATTGCACAGAAGATCCAAAACCGTGTCTATAGAATTGTCAATTTAAGCTAATCACCATTATTATTATCTTCATTGGTTTTAGACAAGGATTACTTACAGCCGCCTGACAAAACTTGTCAACCTCAGTGCAAGTGAGATCTTCGTTTCTGGCCTTACTCTTCTGCTCCCTTCGAATCTCCAGAAACCTATCCTGCAGGTACTGGATAGCAGCTTGATTGGCCTGGAGTTGCTCGATTTCCTTCCAAGTGAGATCTGAAGGTCCTATTCGGGTCTTATTCGAATGGAGCACATTTGTGGTCATATATCTGGCAAGACGAAAAGCGTCTTGGTGGCCTTTCGGGCGAGTGATGGCGTATTCACGGGCATAAACCCGCCTTTTAATGCTTTCTTGTTGGTACAGAAAGAGGTCGCGAAATCGGTGGTTGACACTCGATAATGAGGCGACAGTTTCCCAGGAGTCCAGTTCTGGGTATATTAGAAGAATGACATCGTCTGAGAGGACACCCATGCCCTGTGGGTTGAAGGTTAATGCAGGCATGATAGGTGCAGCTTTCTTTTTCCTTAGATATATATATATATATATATATATATATAAGAGCAGAATTGGCCAGGGGGTCGAAATAACAATGTATCGGCCAGAGCTGGGTAAGATGTCTTCAGCTTAAACCACCAAAGGGCGGTATGTATATGTGTATATGTTATACGGTATAGCTTGGAATTCGCACAAGCTTTTAGGACCCTTTGCGATGTTAGTTCGCAGTAGATGCAACTCCATGCAATTGAGGATGGACCAGGGCTGGAACAATTTATACAACAGCCTGCTTTGTATTGGGGGAAGAAGAAAGAGGGAGAGGGTATCGATGTATCAAAGATATGTAGGTGAGGAGGTTCATGGAATCACAATGCAAAGCAAAGGGTTGAAAGCGAAGGACTATACGGAAAGCGCCCGTTATAGAAGATGCATCATATCATAGACGCGCAAAGTCTGAAAAAGAAAAAGAGAAAGACATGATAGTTCCGTTTAACATTGCATCGGCGTAGGGTGGTTTTCGGCTGCGAGTAGTGTTTTTTGGGGGGCCCCGGGGTGAGACTTTCAATTGAGCTGGGGCGATAGGAGAAGTTCAAGAGGGGAAAGAGCGAGAGGGAACAGATGCAAGTTTTATATTGAAGCTGTACAAAGTAAAGCCAAGGATACCGTGAACCATAATATTATTCGTATTCATGTGAGGTAAGGGATACAATTAATGCAGATGGATGCCTTTCAAGCTGCAAGTTTCGGAGCTTTCGCAGCTAGCAGGTCAGCAATCCTTCTGCGGAAAAAGCAAGACCAACAGGCTGGTTGGTTGGTCTTATTGGCCTGGCCTCGTCTTGTACTTGTTCCCCTGGTCGTTCCATGCAATGCAGCACCGATGAGGGTGGAGCCAGCGTAGCGGGGGTTAGCTTCCCTGTTAACCAATTCGTGATGTTCTGAACGGAATACGTATAATAGACATACTGCTATTCAGTTGACATCGAAGGTCCCGTCGACCCGAGCTATAGAATATCCATTAATTGATATCTTGGAGTACATGTATGCGCACACTCGATCGTATGCATAAGGTATATGTTTGAGAGGTTGTAAGGATCTAAGTACAATAACAGAACTTACATAGACTCGAGATGTATCAATTGATTGAGCGGTCAAGCGAACCACGCAAATATTAATTTCCCTGCACACTATAACTCTGTATAGTATCACTTTCACACTCATTCACAGACATTCACAGATTTCCCCGAACCCCGTCCCTTTTATTTTATTTTGTTTTTTTGAAACGCCACAATCTGAAAAAGTTTGAATTGTCGGCCAGGTTGAGTGCATGCTCTCTGTATCCATTTTTTTCTCTCTCTTGGCCACCAAGATTTCAAGTGTGCTTCCACTTTCTTAACGTGGAATTCCTATGCTGTACGGACTAGATGTGTAGCATGTACATGTAGACGACAACCCTCGTCGGTTCGAGAATATCAAGTACGTACTGTGTAGCTTAGTACGCATAGCTTCGGCATAGCTTGGATACATACGTGCTGGCTAGTTGCGCGATCGGAGATGCCCTTTATGTTATATCAAGCCAAGTTGGAGCTCCAGGTTTTCAAAACGTAATAAATTGAGCTCTTTGATGCGGCGTACAGTCGAAAACAGTGTGAAGTATACCAGCATTCATACCTCGATCGGTCCTGAGTACAATATATTGGGAGTTCTGCGGAGTTTCATTGCATTGGCATCCTGGCTAGCGTGGCCTTCAACAGATTATCTTGATAATCAAAGACCCTGCTAAACCCGCTGGGGATACCAAAGAGAACCATTGTGGAAGCATCCCCATGTTAGTGCCGTGTCTGAGGAGCAGCAGCTGACGAGTGAGTGGGGAAATTTTATGCAGAGCCTTTTCTCGGTGTTTTAATTCCCTCAATTGCAATGGCGATGCAGGTACCGTATGGGGCATTACCTTTGTTGAAAAAAAAAATTTTTTTTGTGATTTCGGTAGCTACAGCGCTAGTTCACGAGTACGCTTGTGATTTTGATATTGCTCTGGCCGCGGGACATTACAGACCAGAGGTTTATTCGGCCGGCTCAAGATTCAGATTCAATTCGAGATGAGAAAAAGAAGCTGCGTAACAGTCGCAGAATATAAATCAAAAAAATTTTCATTTCATCAAAATTGGTTAACCATTGATAACTTCGAGCTAGATTTGCGAAAAATGACAATTGCTTGTTACTCAAATGTGATGGATATCCATGATACAAATCCGACTACGAACATGTACCCCATTCATTAACATCCCGCTATTCCTCAAAATTACGTAGCGGACAGCCGCCTTCGGTTAATACCCGCAAACCCTTCCCTTTTTTTTTTTTTTTTTAGAGCTGGAAAGGTGGGGATTTGTCGTAAATCGCTGCTCGGACTCCGAGGATTAATTTAGAGGCCCTACCGTGCATTGACCCCTAGCGGTCTTGCATGATAGTTGCATCGATGATGCCTTGGATATTGTCGCAACCTAGCCGGATGACGGCAAGAAACTCCTCGTCATATTTCTCCCCGTTTCGCCAGATATAGCATCGAGCTTAATGGCTTTTAACATCAGTTCCACTTTGTTGTCGGGGAATTCTAGTATCTGCAGTTTCCAGAGACCCTTTTTAACCGTCCAGGTGTCTGCGGTTCCCGCAGCTTCAAGACTCATTCTTCGTCTTTTCAGAGGTCTTGCAAGTGGACCTTGCATAGGGTTCTCAAATTCAAGATGCGTATTCTCAGGTAACGGGCAGCCCCACGCTCTCCCATCAAGCAAAACGTCGGTATCTTCATCCACTATAACACGCATAGCAAGATCAGCTGCCGGTGTGTACGGCTGGCCTAGAAGAGCCGGTATAGCTCGCCTCGTAGCTGCCGTTGAAGCGGACGAGATCTTGCCAAATATCAATTTAGCAATCGCTGCAACCCTCTTCTTGGTATCCTCCCTAAACGTGGCAGACATAGTCATTGAGCTCACAATGACATGCTCATTACCAATTTCGAGAACTAGTTCTCGACCAGTGTCATCGTTGAACGGACGTGCGTATGTCACAAACCCCAGCATTTTATCAGAGCTGTCCAATGCAAAGTTTAGCCCTGATGGTTTAATATCCTCAATTCTTATGGTAATTTCTTCCCTCTCGCGAGTAGAATTGTAAGAAATGGTATGGGCAATCAGCTTCTGCTCTAGCCCACGGAGGTGATAGTATCTGCAATCTCGCAGTAACGCGGCCCTGTGTGTATCATTTCTGATCTCCACGGGATACCCTCTAAGTAGATGTAGGAGTTCCGAAAAGACATCTCCAGATCTATTGGGGACTTCGGGCGGTGTTATCGAAGGTGGACGGAGCAGTCCTTCTCGCTTCAAACCAGGAAATACTTCATCTGGGGATGAGAAGAAGACGGCGAACCCTAGAGTGAAATAATTTGGTGAGTCTCCGGGGGCAGAGAAAAGGTCCCTTGGGATCTGGAAAGATCTAGATCCAATTGCCATAAATATCTCGGACTCGAACAAGCGAGATATAAGCTTGGGAACTAATCTGGAGTTAGCGGTCAGTCGGAAATCTAGACAGTAGGGATGCGTACGTTGGAATAGCTGAGCATCAGCGAACAGGTACGCGAAATGCTCCGGACTACGTATCGGAACATAATATCCTTGGAGGTGCCTGACAATATCTCGAAATATTTCGGGGTCTCTGTCAATATGTAGGGCTCTTATGGGTTCATTCTGACCGCGCGCTTCTTGCAGCTGTTTGCCGAAATAGGAAGAAAAGTATGATGGAGCTAGTGCACCTCCATTAGCATAGAGTGCGAAATGTCGTTTTATCGGGGACGACGGGACTTGCCATCTGATGATATAGAAGCTCCACTATGAACCAGATTTTCTATTTTAATAACATAATTTTAGGCGCGGTTCGCATGAGCGACTCAGAAGTATAAATCCACTCACCTCAGCGAAAACATCTGGCATCCGACTTGAATGTTGAAGACCTTGTCATGGGGCAGTATGTGAGGGATCCGATTCACTACGAAGACCACCCCGCGTTAATGTCACTAATTTATCTAACCGTGGGATTCTAGCCGATTGATCCATACTGCCATGGAGAGATAAGTCGCCAGCAGGCCTTGACCCAGATCCCGACCCACTTCTTGGGATATTATTACTTTGTTGCGAGCTACTCTGTTTTAACTCCAACTTGGATATATCTGCTTTGCTCTCGTCCTCGAAAGGAATCGTATTGAACTGAAACTCGTTTACGACGCCTTCCGGCTCGTTTGAAGCTGCATTCATTAGGTTGTCGTTCAGCGACTCGAAGCCAAATTGACCCGGTGTTAATGCAGAATAGCTTGGTGTAAGGCCAAAGCCAGATGTGTGAGGCGAACTTTGATCTGAAGAACCGCCGTTGAATGACATTTTTTTTTACGTGATAAAGGTGATGAAGGTGATGAAGGTGTGACTGGAGATAATTGAGTACGGTATAATAGGTTTCTGATATTTATGGCATCTGCGATACGACCAGCGAAAGTTTAGTCCCTTCTGATCTGATGTACGGACGGGATGAAATTATATAAGAGTCTCAAGACCGCTGAATTTGATCTTTGTCGCGACTTGGTCAGCTTGGGAAGCAGGCGCCAGGACCCACCATTGATATGAGTAAGCAATGACAGAACCGGACCTGAAGCAATGGCAGCAGCAGCATTGGCTGGGAAGGGAACTGAGATGTGTAGAAACTTACCTAACTTACTTGATTTATGTACAGTGACAGGAAAATCCAAGTTGGTTAGCTAACTGAATTGAACACGAGCTCGAGGAGGAGTTTGGTTTCGGGGAAAGATGATTACTATTCCATCCAGCGGGCGATTCTGGTTATGGGTGTGGACTCTGCCAAGGCTTGGTTTGATACAGGTCAGTGAGCAGCTTCGTTCGATATGTGTGCTTAACATCCCACCTCCAACATCAACCCTCCCCCGCTACCCCTGTAATAGAATACTTCGCAATGGCCTCCAGTCGCCCTCGGATAGAAGAAGTCGCTGATGAAGATGACATCGATATCGACAACATGGATTTTGATCCAGAGGACTACGATCCTCGAGCTCCCATAATCCGTCCCGCGGACATACCATCTACAGCTTCCTCGGCGGCTGCTCTACGGCGACCTCCACCCCAACAGCCTCCGCCATCGAGCCAACCCGAACTGGGAATAACGTCTGGGTTCAACCAAACAAAATATATCAACAAGTCCGATATGGAGGGAAAATTCCGGAAATACCAATGCGTCTATCCAATCTACTTCGATGCGGCCAAGTCTAAGGCAGAAGGTCGTCGCGTGGGCAAGAAGAATGCCGTTCCCAATCCCTTGGCGCGGGAAATTGTGGCTTCCCTGAATTCGCAAGGATTTCAAACAATATTTGAGCCAACGAAATCACACCCGAAGGACTGGGCGAATCCTGGAAGAGTACGAGTGCTGTTGAAGGAGGACGGTGAACCGGTGCACCCCACAGTTAAGACGAAGAGGCAAATGTTCGACCTGGTAGCTAAATGGCTACAGGACCACCCGACTCTACCAGAAACCCCGTTGCTATTACGATTTCATGGAATGCCTCATCCCGACAAACCTCCTCCAGCTCCAGCAGTGCCTAAAGGCTGGAAGATCAACGAGATATTGCCATTGCACTCCCCAGCGTTATCCGGCGGTGGTGTTAGTGACAATATCTTTAAAGAAATGATGGGTGAAATGGGTGGAGCAATTGGCGATAGAAGCGGGACCCCGCCACCAAAAGAGAAGAAAGATAAGAAGAAAAAGAAGTAGTTTCTGTATATCGCCTCTATCGATTGCATTTAAAAAATTACATCATCTGTTGAATAGGTATATTTCCCGAGAAATCATTCTTCAATCATCGGCTGTACCTCTGTCAATGTCATGATATTATACCGTTCTTTATCCCCAACAATGAAACGGATAGGTTCTCTTGCCGAGCCAGTCTCCCTTTCACCCTCCTCTTCCACATAGGTGCTGTCAAATTCACGTTCTAACGCCCCTTCTGTTTCGATTACCCTCTTGTCAATCCATCTCAACCATAAATTTGACGCTAGAATATCTGTTGATACCCGTATCGTTCTTGGGTAATCCCAGTCTCGACTCCAGAGATATACCGATGGCATATTTGTAGTATTGACACTGTTAGGATCAGCTCCACACACCACCGCCAAAAGGTCCCCTCGACTCGGATGCCACTGGATCGCCTTGACCTGTGACAGCTGTACAAGGATAGCTAATGGCGCAAGACTCTCCAAAGACCATACCCAGATTGAATTCGGCATTCTTTCATCTTTGGTCGCCACGAGTGTTCCATCTGCGCAGAATGAGATAACTGAGACCCCAATCTTTGGCACTGGATCTGACGCCAGCGAATCCACCGTTGGAAGGCTCACCGGAGGGGTTATCAATGTATCTATCCGGGTTTAGCCACAAGTTACACAAATCTAGCGTTTGTACACTTACAGTGACGCTCTCCAAGAACTGAAAGCTCCTCGGACCAGACATCTGTTGCCATTAGTTTTATCTCTATCGTATGTCTCATTTCGACAACCTAATCTGTTAGTATTTTTTCTTCTTTTCTTCTTTTTCTTCTCTTTCCCATAGACGGTCAACGTCACAATCGAGATTTGACATACTTTGTTGAACAAAAAATTATTCAAGAAAATTACACTCCCATCGTAACCACCAAGCACGAGGAAATCCCCATCACTACTCCATTCCATAGTCCTCAACCCCAATCCCACACAAGGTTGCTCATGTGTCCGGAACATATGTCCATTAGCAGTATAGAGCAGGACCCTGTAGCCCGCGCTTGCTGACTCTAGTATAGCAATCCAACGACCGTTTGGAGACCATTTCAGAGCCTGGGCATCAATTGTGGGTAGCTCGATTGATTTTATCGGGGTATATGACTCCGGGGAGTATAGATTTAGCATATCGTGGGCTACGGGCCGGGTTAATAGAGCGAAGTGGTTGGTCCCAGGACGGTATCCGAATCCTTTTATCATGATACATCGGTCAGCAGCTGTAAATTCAATTCTAATGGGCATTACTCCCTACCCTTAGCTCCAAATTTTGGATGCTGCAAGTCGACATGAAAGTTGGCTTTCAATGACCATATCGTAACTTTTAACTGCAAACCATTTATGTGAGCAATCGTTCACTTTAATTGTTGGCGGCCTGGTACTTTTTTCATGCACAGACCCCGAATTCTGATAAGACCAAAACTTCATCCGCGTCAGCAGCGAAGTCGACATATTTGATTCCTCCAAAACCTGGGTTCAAAGTCGCTTTCCAATCTTCGTCATGCGCATCAAAAACTTCAATGACCTGGTCGTCGGCGACTAGGATTCTTGAAGGTGAAGGTGAAGTTGAAGGTAGCACATTGGATTTGTTTTCATCCCCTTCAACTACTGGGAGTGAAAGGGGCGGCGATGACCATTTCAAAAAGTTGATTGTCGAAACCTCATTTGAAAGCTGCGTCGTCCGTTTTACCTCCCCTGTAGATGCATCTTGTAGGACGAGACAAGACCCTTGAATTGATGCAATGAGAGTGCCGTCTGGTGAGGGATACGACCCTTGGGTAAACGAAGCTGGTTGAATCCACCAATAATAGTTAGTTTGATGTTGTGTTTATAATTTATAGAAACCCCTTTTTTTCCACCGACATACACTTGAACGCTGGTGATACTTCTTCCTCCATGGCGGCCTTGTACAATGCAATGCATATCTCCTTCCCTGAGCTATGTCATTGTTTAATGGTGGAAGACGCGTGTGAAACAAAGAACATGCATGGGTCTAGCTTCAAAGCTACATGGGTGTCTCTTGGACCGAATATACAACAGACAACTCGGTTGGCATTTTGACATATACAATATTCAAGGATTTGTGCATATGGGCACTTAGATTTGTTGTATTGGTAATATATGTACAAGTAGTGCGTCTACATTAATTTCAATCTATGGTACAGTTTGAGACAGTGATCCAAGATCAACTCGCACCATCACTATCGCCATGGGCGTTTTTAGTAGTACGCTTTGCGAATTTGTAGATCACCCTAGGGTGTGACATCTATCCTAATTACTACTTTGTGGTGGACCTCGCCTCTGTAATTTCTTGGCCAACTTATCTTGTTGTCGTTTACTTGTGGGTTGAGGCGGTGTGGGGCCCTCTTTCTTTTTCCCTTTCCTATTCTTATCCTGCGATTGACCCTTCGATAAGTTCTCATTTGGTTCCGATAGCTCGTCGTCTAGCTTTTCTTCTTGTTTGAAGAGTTCTTCTAGTGCTGGGATGAAACTTTCTAGTTTCCAGAAATCCTTTACTTTCACACGCATCATGTCGAACGCAAACCCGATGTGCATTGCATTTTCGTCGTCCGGCTTAGAAACAATAGGTCCGTCGTGTCGTTTTTCTGAGACTTTAATGTCTTTAGCTCGGGGGATGTAAGTCGATCCTCTCTCCTCAGAGGTTTCCATGAATGGATCACAAAGCGGGTCATCACCGTTAGAAGACTGTCGGCGAATGTTGGGTAATTTTGGATAGCGCTGACTGAAATGAGTGAGCAAGAGATTCTTTGCACCCATATCCTTCCCCGCTTGTATGGCTTCAGAAGTCGTGCAATGCCTCTTCGCAAGGGCCTCGTCCCGTAGCTCGTCGTCAAAGGTTGCCTCATGAAGAAGAACCGTGCAGTCTTTTCCAATCTCTACGAATCCGTTCGTGGGTCTCGTATCTCCAGAGTATGCCAATTTGAACCCGGTTGGTTGCTTGAATGTAAATGCCACAGTGAAGGATCCCCGACAGTGAACAGCACGGGATGTTTCAATTTTCTCGAGCGGGAGTGCGGATAAAATTTCTTCGATACGCTGAGAGTCTTCCCGTTTCTTATTGTCAGGATGTTGCTGTGAGGCGATGAGGAGGGAATCACACGATATGAAATTGATGTGTCGCAACCCATAGTTTTCAATCTGGGTGTATTCCTCCAGGAAGTTGAGGAACTTAGAGGGCGCAATTAGATAGAGTTTGGATATGTCCTCACTGGTGTCTACCATTCTAAGAAACCAAGCTTTCAAAACAGCTATGGTTCCAAGGTGGTGGTCCGCATGCAAATGGCTGATATAGAGGATCTTCATGTTCTTCAAGAACTCAGCAGTTTTTTCTTGTCCGTATGACCTGCGGAGCTGGTTGAGGGTGCTCTCACCGCAGTCGAGAAGGATGTTACCAAATCCTGGAACGGTGACCGCCGTAGCCGATACGTTTCGGTATTTACTCGGCATGGAACTTCCAGTCCCGAGGGTAACTAGTTCGACTTCATCCGCTGCAGAAGGTGTGGGGTCCCTCTGGGTTGCCTCTTTTGCAATTTTCTCGTGAGCAGCTTTGGCAGCCCTCCAATATCTTCCATCGCCGAATTTAGTCTTTGCCTCCCTTTGGACTAAACTGTAGTCGAACCTAGGACGTAGCTTGGCGAGCTGGACGCCCTGAGTCGGATGTACATCAATTAGCAGGGAGTCTCTGGCCCTAAGTATTCGGTCCTTATCTGTCGGTTCCGGTTCAGGAACACCGGATGGGTGAGAATAACCAGGGCAAGGCAGTGGGAAATTTTCATTGTCTAGAAGGTTCAATCTTGTTGCCTGTGCCGCTGAGTCTTTCAAGGACATATCTTGGAATGGAGAGGTCGGCGAGTTTATCATGTGCTATAGCAGTTAGATTAAGCGGTATTAACGGGGTGGACAGTGCTTCTATAAGTTTACTTACCTGGCCATCGAGGGTGTCGATGTAATCTAAGAGCCTCTTGTTCGTTTCGATATTAGGGCCGACTACCCATACCCATAGGGAAACCGCACAGTTTTCCTTATTATTTTTTCTTTCTTCTTTCCAGGCATTAATTTCTTCGATTGTTGATTCTAGGAAATTCTCATCCGGAATGTCTAAAAAGGCGATGCCGTTGACTGGGCGAGGGGGGTCAAGACACTGAGTGCTATGGATTATGGTTCCATCCTCTAATGTGACTGATCCGCCATCGGTAAGGATTCTGAAGTCGGGTCCTGGCTTTACGCCTAGCTTTTTCGCAATATCCGGTCGGAACCTACCTCGGACCTGGGCTATACTGATCATATAGGATATGGCAGAGGTATTCGGGATGGTTCCAGGTAATGACCTAGTGTATGTAGCCGGCCATGGACGTCGCAAAGGCCGGGAAGCCGAAAACTCCGGTATAGGCCTTCCCGTCTCTGAAGCTTCCAAAATACCGTCCCAGGAGGGTTCTTCATCACCCTTTGTCTGGTCGGAGTTCAATTTCAACCTTTTGGGCGGTGACTCGCTCTCGATGTCTCTATCGTGGTTCTTGTTCGGGAGCGCACTAGATCCAGCCTTTTCGTTGCGCTGCCGTTGTTCGTCCTCCTTGAGTCTTGTCACCAATGAGATGACATAGTCCTCGTCGTCCTTTCCAACTTGTAGTGACCCCGGTTGGCCATTCCACATAGCGTCGACGATATTCTTCAACTGTTCACGGCTGCCTAGATCGATATCCTCAATCTCTCGTAGTCGATTCTCTTCCACCGTCATTTTTGAACTTCCTTGTCTCGGAAATGCTCTGAGTGGCCTTACGGTCACGAAATCATCCTTGAATACAACGCTTCCTTCTAAGAAATCGTATTCGTGAAAATTGATCCCACTGTTTTCCCTGAAAACAAAGTTTCTTGTAGTAGCCATAGTGCTTAGTATATTCTTCCCACCGTGTATCGTAAGGCCCTTCGGTTCGGGGGGTGGAGGGTATGGATTGCTCATAGATCCATCGGGGTTCGCCATGGCGTATTTTGCTTGCTTCCGCTCCAGCTGCTGCTGTCTTTCCAGATCTCGAATAGCTTTGGCATCTCCCATTGTCAACAGCAACCCAGTAAGCCCGCCTGTGCTTGACCATTCCGTCTTTCCAGAAAGAAATATATCGCTAATCCGGTTCATTTTGACCAAGTTCTGACCCAGCATCCGTTGGGTGCCTTCGGCAACTTGACCAAAGACATATCGCTTCTCGTCGAAGTGAAGCATCAGCAACGTGCTATTGTTGTCCCTCGAAGGGACTGTGACGAGCTCGACATACGATTTCATCCCGAATGCTTTAGATGTCGAAAACAGGCGACCGTGTAGGATTGGTTGTGATGATGGATTGAAGTCTCTGTTTGGTGCAAGTGTGGAGGTGGTAGGTCTAATACTACCGTTGAACGAAAGTCTTTGTCGGAGCAAAGTAGTGTACACGGCTCGTGTGCGGTGGGCGCATGGAGCCAATTTGACTGGGAGGAACAGCTGTTGTGTTCCTCGCAGAATATTATCGATGACCTGCAGCTGCAGAAAAAAAGATCGACTGGAATGGTTGTAAATTTAGAATCGAAGCTGGATATAAGTAGTATGTACACGTAAGTATGTTACAGATCGTATCGCACGAAGGCTCCACTATGGCATCCTCCCCTGGATTAAAATTTGAAAATTATATTAGAGGTATGGGGAAAGTACTGTACATCGAAGGGATCTCGAATTTCGATTCGCGAATTCGAGCGGTGGAGAAATTTAAAATTTTATAGACATTTCCACGAGCCGCGCATATGCATATTACAAACAACGCATTAATTATCCCAACCTTAGTTAGGATTAAATTTAAACTTGAATTCTTCCCACACCCCCTCTCTAGGTATTATGCACTGGTTTGTAGTAGCTATATAAGTACTTATATAGATGCAGATTATTGTAGCTGTATATTGTATAGTTGTAATTAGTATATTTATCTACGCGAAGGGTATCAAAGAGATAGCGTAGTTGACTAAATTTAAAAGTTTCAATCTATGTACAAAATTCCGGGACACCATCTTTATATACATGCAAAGGGTCGACTCCTAATGTCGATATGTACCTTTACCGTAGGCATCTCTCTGCGCGGTGATTACTATCTCTTTCAACTTTCTGACAATGAATCTTAGCTCCTTGTTGCCGAGGATATCTATACCTTTCACCTTCATCCCAGCTAAGATATCGCCTGCGGTCTGATAATCCTGCATATTCATGAGACTTTTCAATACCCAAATGTACGTTGTGAGGCTGACACGTTTTCTCATTCTTTCCATTTCGTCGAGGTACCCCAACATCTGAGTTTTCATTCCGACATTAGCGTAGGCCATGACAGTTGCGCTGTAGACAACCTCATCGGGGGCGACATTGTTGCGCTTCATTGTTCTCCACACTTCCTCTATGGCCTCTATATTCTTCTTTCGGGCGTAGTGGTTGATGAAAATGGCAGAAGTAATCGCGGACGTCCTCCATGTCTCGTTAGGCATTAAAGATAGAACGTATTGCGCTCCCTTTAAGTCCCCGAATCGGTGCAACATGGCATGGATGACAGTATTGTAGAACTGTATGTTAGGTTTGATACCCGCTGTCTGCATCTCATCCAGAATGGTCTGGAGAAACCTAAGGTCTGGTGGAGTGGGGCTGTGGTTATACATGCCGCGCAGAATCACACCGTAGGTAATGATATCCGCGGGGACGCGATTTTTATGCATACTGTTCAAAGTTTCAAGAACTCCCTCCAATTGGCCCAGCTTTGAACGAGAATCTAGGACTAGGTTGTAGGTAGCTGTGTCGAGTTCAACTCCGTTGTTTGTACCCCACTGGATCAGGCCAAAAGCATCTTTGTGAAGCCCCGCGCTTATTAAACCTTCAACCGCAACATTGATTGTTACTGTTGTAATCGGGACTTGGCTGTCAACCATGTATTGTAAGCATAGTTTTGCTGATTCAGGCTGCTTGAGGAAAAAGAGCATCTGCATCCTGATCGTCCAGCACACCGTATCGGGAACTATCCCTTCCGACAACATCCTATCCCAGCTTTGTTGAAATAGCTTGATATCTCTAGCTTTTGCGCAGCCATCTAACCAGGAACACCAGACTTTTGCGGTTGGGATAGCGCCTGAGTTTAGCATTTCTCTCCAAAGAAGATCGCCATTTTCCCGACTGCCACACTGCATGAAGGCATTGATGAAGTTGATGTAGTAGTTCCTAGTTTTAGGCTCTGGGATTACTTGTTTTGCTTCCTCATATATATTGGTGACTTCTTGGAGATCTTTATTCGCAGCTGCGATAAAAAGCCTGTCAAATATGGATGCGAAGCGGGCAAGGTTTTGGCCAGAATATGGCCGAAATTCTTGGAGAGTCGCCAAAGTCGATTCAACTATCTTGGGGTCAATTGCGTATTCTGTAAGAATGTTTCCGGCTTCAGGGTTTGACGGCAGCAGGGCAGAGACATCCTCCCCGTTAGGTGCAAGAAAGTGCATTAGGTCCGTGAAATTTGTGGGTGTCATCATTAAGCGCCGGGCGTATATGAATGCCGTCAACGCTGCTACAGCGGGATAGCAATGGGTTGGAACTGGTGGCGACTGTGAGATATTCGGCCAGTCACCCAACGGTGTGTTCTGGGTGGACCTAATGGTCTTCTCTTTTGGCGCCCCGCTTCCAAAGGTCAAGGGACTGTCCTTTTGACATTCCAAGCGATAGTTCCACAAGTCCACCGCATCATCATAGAACCCAGTCCGAATGTATTCAAACATTACTTCAGCCCAAAGTTTGTCATCATTTATTCCGTTCGAAACCAGCATTCGAAGAGCTTCAGCGAGTGAGGGGAGGCCTTCGAGTTTTCGATGGTGTTCTATCAGGGCCCCAATTAATTGTCGAGGGAAATGGTGTTTCAACAGCATCACTCTGATTGCAACCGAACGGGGGACGTCGTATTTGCTCAGAAGCCCCTCGAAACTACGGTAGACATCCCGAACAAGGATTGAATCCCTGGCTAATCTCATCGACAATTGGTCGACATCATCACAGGCAGCATCTCCAGTGTTTTCGTTATAGAACGATTTTCCTCTGCGGTAAGGTGCATTCGAGTCCGGATATCTTAGAGGGACGTTTTTTCTTCGATTCAGCTTAGGTTTCGGCGAACCTAAGTTTCTGTTGAGAGAAAGTGGCTTTGGTTCCTTTAGGATAGCATCATTGATATCGGCTGTATGAACAGACCTGCAGGCCGTTCTCGAGGGGGCGAGGATCCGAGCGGCTGTTGACCGCCGACAGCTGGCACAAACGTATACCAGTCGTTGCATGGAAGCACTGAGCTTCAACGGCGAGGTGGTGACTTTTGCGATGTAGAATGTTGAACAGTGTAGTGGTGTCAATATTAATGCGATACGAGGTCCGTAAATCTATAAGTCTGTTGCATTGCTCTGCATATGCAGCAACAACCCATATAAATTTTTCTTGGGTGGAAGCCGCACGCCAAGAACGGCCCCCACTGCGCAGTACAATGCAATAGCGCTCAACTACGTACTACTCAAGCTAGCTAGGATGGACACGAACCGGCCGAGGTCCAATAACTCGGGCCAAGCTTGGTATACCTATTACAACTAGCTTAGCTTAGCTAGATGGAGCTCTAAGAATCAATGATGATGCTAGCAATGCAATAAGCTCGGCCTGCAAGGTCCCGGGTGGACTGCTGGCCATACAGTACCATGCTATATATATACTGACTTACTCTATACTCAAGTACCTTATATGAGAGTGGACCTATATAGTTACTAACTCCCACGGACAAGTCCCCCAAAAAAACTTTCCCCTAGCCTAAACCCTGATACTTCCGGCTGTACAATTTATGTAGGCGCCGACTAGGACCTTTGACACAATGACAACATTACAGGTATGCCTATCGCTGTTTGGTTTGACATTGATGTTGGGAATTGGAAGGCGTTTGTGGGATATCGATCTAGACCTAGGCCGCGGCCAAATCCTAGTTACGTACCTGCAGGTCCTTTTCACGACAGAACCGACCGTGTACGTATACGTCAACGACTGATGCTGATGTTCGCGTAGCCTAAGCCGCCATATACCCCAGAGCAACTAAAGCAGCTTTACCCTTCAAATCTGGTGCTGGAACAGGTTCAAGTAATATTTCGGCATGGAGAGCGGACACCCGTATGGCAGCTACCGGACATTATATCATGCAGATCCTAGTACATACAATGCGCTTACATTCACTAGGTCAATTCACGATTTCAGGCAACCGGGTTACCAATTTGTAAATCTTCCAGATTGTTGTCCTGAAAAGCTGTAGCGCTGTACTGACAATTGTATAATATGACAACAGATTGGCCATATTGCAATGCCGTCCGACATTTTCGAGCTGCATTTCGAGACGAAAACGGCGTCTGGTCGCATCTGCCCTATGAAAGGAAGCTAGAGACTTATGGCCAGATAGGGCATCCTAGATCTATTCTTGGACCGCAGGGAAAGGCAGAGAACTTTTGGTATGCCGGGCAAACCCCCTTCGCGACATTAGTCCTATATTCTAAATGACATCTAGTCTAGCTGGGGAATTGACGGATAGGGGTAGAGCTCCTAGAGACGTACCTGGATTTGTACGAAGCCTATGCTGAAACAGAGAAAAGGCAGAGAAACCACCTTGGCGCTAGGTCAACGCTTGCGTCGTCTCTATATCGACCAATTGGGATTTCTTCCAAAAGAACTTCATGACCTTGGCGATATCTATCTTAGGTATATCAACTAGCTTCCAAAATGTTGTAGATCTATATAGAACTGATACTTTCGAGTTTAGGGCTACACCCGTCCCACGGGCTGGGGAGTCGCTTCACCAAGTCTATACTGGCATGTTCCCTCCATCGACTGTATCCGCGGCCGCAGGCACGCCCCAGATCTGGATCCGCAACGTGGCAGATGAAAATTTGATGCCCAATGAGACAGTGTGCAGACGGTATCGGCAGCTTCAAAACGCATTCGGGCTTGCGGGTAAGCATTTCTCAGTGTTCTACGACAGAGTTAGTCGTTCCTCACTAACAGTATAATATTAATAATTATCTTACCGCAGCTGCCCAAAAGTGGAATGATACCGAAGAGTTGAAATACGTCTCCGAAAGGATTGGCAAATATGTCGCTGACGGAGTTGTCAAAGTTGACGGAACTCCTAGATTATCCGGCATTGTAAGCGTCCCTTCACTTTGGCCGTTTATCACAGGGGAGCCAAGCTTATTTAATTAGATGGACACTATAGCTAGCACGCATGCACATGGTCCATTGACTAAACTTCCCTCGGAATTCTATGACGAAGAACTTTGGAAAAGGGTGAGCCGCTTTGAACTCAGGATCTAACAAATCCGCTAACGACAATGTAGGCAGAGACAGCTGTTGTCGAGGAATGGTAGGCTACTTGTAATACCTGATCACTATTAAGCTCTTATGATGTACTAAATACCTTTTAATGACAGGTTTCTTGGATATGAGAAATCCCTCGAAGTCCGGCGACTCGGCGTTGGGAGTTTGTTGGGAGATGTCCGAGATCGTATGCTGGAGAAGTCTCTGAGCTCTCAGAATGTGGGAAAGGAAATCCCTGTCAAGTTGGCTCTGATGGGCTGTCACGGTGAGATACACACATGCATATACATGTACACATAGACTTGTGTATACTAGATAACGAGGGCCAGCTAACATTATAATTGGTGCTTAGATACTACTGTGGGGGGTATCCTGGCCGCACTCGGTGCCTTTGACTGGAGATGGCCGCCGTACACCTCGTCAGTCGCCATTGAACTATTTTCCTCGGCCGACAAACAGCAAACCCAACCTTCCATATTGGCTTCCTGGCTCCAGAGGTTTGGCCTCAAATCGACCAGCGTTGATCCGAATTTGTTGAAAGGGTGGTATGTTAGAATGAGATACAATGACACTCCGGTACAAATACGTTATTGCAAGGCGGCGGGAAGGCATCTCGAAGGCAACACGCAGTTTTGCACTTTAGTAAGTCAAAAAACTCCACCCCTCAAATTTTATATTGGTTGACAAGGTTGAAATTCGAATATTTGTAGGAGGCCTTTAAGGAGGTGGTTGACAAGATTACGCCGCAAGACTGGAAGACTGAATGTCAGCCCCTGGCTGGAGAGAATAAAGATGCCCTTCCTCCAGTGCATCTAGCTGACTAAATTTGAATCACGTATGCCCATGCCTAATTGAATAAGTATGCTTACTTGTCTAGGTACTCACTTATGTACGTATTAAGATGTTGAAGTCAAGTTTAGCTTAGGCGCTCTTGCAGCTATCGATATCAGATCTTGATCTTGCATGGCATGATTTTTCCATTTTGTTGCATGTTGAATTAGGATGTGTTGCATAGACGTTTGTTTCTGCCGCGACTGCCGTTTTCGGCCGGCGCAAAGTTATCAAAGACGACCCAAAAATTTGTAGCAGAGAATCAACTTGGCTTTGTAAACCCGAGATCACAGATGCTTCATTGTTTCTTCTAATCCAACTACGGATTCTAGCCTCGAGTGTATACCTTTCTAAGAGGCAGGTATCAATACTTCAACGACTAGCCAGATCAGCCAGCCAGTTTACCCAACATTGCATCGCATTGCCCTAAGCTAATGCCCCGGATTGACTAGCTTTCTTCAATCCAATTCAATTGCAAGGCCTCCCTCACAACCTTCACCATTCCTTCTACTCGTTACCTTCCCTTCCTCGGACGTCGCCACCGTCTGATCTCAAATGTGGCTACTTCGCGGCAGCTTTACGCACTGTCAAGACGAGCCGGAGTGGTCCAGATCGCTGGTATCGTTCCCACAGCCAGGTTGCTAGCGGGCCCTGGTCTTTCTCAACCATCGTTGTCGTACACGCTCTCTGCACGGCGTCTGATGGAAAACAACCAATCACCTCCATTCCATCATCCCTACGGCGCGCTGCCTCCTCATCCCCACCCTCCTCTTCATCATTCTTACCTGTACCCAAACGACCATAATTCCGGGTATTTGCCGTATATTGTGAGCCAATATCCTTCCGTTTACAATCAGGAACTTCAGCCCGCATCATCATTTCCTCATCTGACATCGACACCGACACCGACATATCCTGTTCCCATTTCACCAATCACACCAATTTCACTAACCGCACCTCCATATCATACTCAGGTATCCCCATTAACACCCCAGATTCTTCCTACGAATTCACTACAAACCCGAAACACGTCATCCTGGAAATCTCCCCCTCCTCCTCACGAGAAGTCGTCAAATATCAGATCGGTTTCTCACTCCCCTCCTCCTCCAGTCACAACATTGGCGCCAACGACCTCCCTCCCTCTAAAACCTAAAAAGGCCAAAACTGCGGCTCGTATAGCGCGTGAAATGGCGAGGAAACTCAAGCACAGGGAACGGAGGCGAATGGGCAGACGAGAACGTCGGATTGCTTCTAAGAAAGGTGATGGTGAAGGCGAGGAGCAAATAATGGGATCTGCTTCCGATGAAGGGTTGGAAAACGGGAGCGAGAGTGGTGAGCTTGACAGTGGCTCGCCTCAAGCGGGCCATTTGGATGGGTTCGTGGCCGGGAAAATGTACGACCTGGATGGAACTGGCTCAGATGACGGTTACACTCCAAAACTATCAGCAACCTCGATCAAAGGTGGTGACCGATCATCCCTCGAACCAGAAAGAATTGTAAAGGAATTCACAGATGGCCCTAGTTCAAGGCGTTCCTCATTGATGGCCTCTGAGGCTGAGGGCGGCGCCGTTCTTCCTAGTCGTGCTAACGGACTAGGCTTCGATGGGACTCATGATCGTAACCCCGATGACCATACGAGAGACCCGACCAGTCCAGTCTCCCATCCCCCTTCTGGCCCCCGCTTCCGACCACCTTCTGGCCCACGTAGTCAGGAGACTTATCAGTTTGGAAGAGGGGACAGGGGGACGGGTAGAAACCGTCGTGACGAAGAAACCTTTAACTTTCATTCAGATAGCCGGGGGATGCACTTCCCCCAAACAGAATCTGGTTTCCGTGAAAGAAGACCATGGGATAACGATCGCCGACACGGTGACAGACGAGGGTTCCATAGTGATGCTCCGCGCCGTCATTATGACCATGACCGTGAACGACCTGCTTGGGGTCCTACTCCCGCTCACGAACGCCCAATTTTACACGTGGGAAGAGCAGCAACACCAGAACAGTACCCAGCTATGGTTGCTGCAAAACGTCAGAGAATGGATGAGGGGGAGACCGAAATGGATCTTGACAGCGAGAGCGACTCGTCGATTGCCGACAAAGCCATTATTCTTCCTTCAGCAGTGCCAGAAGATAATCAAGATGCCGCGCCAATGGAATCTGAGAAAACAATAGAAGGTAATGGAGCTGAAGTTGGCAAAGTTCTGCCTGGTCACACTAGTGATGGCAAGGCTGGGAAAAAATTAGATGTTATCTCCATGATTCGGCAAGCAAAGAAGGATCTCCTTGGCAACCGTAAGGACAATGCGGCAGAAGCTGGTGATTTTATTTCTCTATCAGGCCTTGATGATGAATTTAGAACTACTACATTGGATAGCAATATACCCACAGGGCCAAGGGCTGGGAATACCAGGAATTACGATCCTAGGGCCGCAGCACGCTTAGTTGATCGGGGAGTTGCTCCTGGCACAAACGCTCCATCTGCACCTTTACCACCACCCCCAGGGCTTGGGGGGCCGCCACCCGGGCTTGGGCTTAGTTCTAACACTCCTAGGAAGCGAACTTTCTCGGAAATGGAACCACCGCCTATTGTTCTGAAGCAATACCCATGGCTCAAACCAGATAGTGTCACGGATCATTCAAATAGTCTCTATACCTCGGTCTGGTAAGATCTAATCCCTTCCTTGCACTGCTTCCAAGTCGTCAACTTACAGAAATGGCTACAATATAGGCTACATAAAGAAATCGTTGACTTCCATGATTACATCAAACCCCAACAATATGAGCATATTGTACGCCATGATCTTGTGCGCCGACTCAGGGAGCTCATCCAATCACGTTTTGATGATGCTGATATCCAGGCATTCGGATCCTTTGCAGCTGAGATATATCTTCCGACTTCCGATATGGATATCGTTCTGCTTTCCCGACAATATCTGGAAACATCAAGGCCTAAATATGACTCCGTGAACGAAATCAGAAAGCTCGCTAGGATACTAAGAAATTCAGACCTTCCACAATCAGGGACACTCGTTCCGATTCTTTCTGCAAAGGTTCCCATCATCAAATACAAAGACCGACTAACAGGTCTGAGTGTCGATATCTCGTTCGAAAACCCGAGTGGCTTGATCGCAATTCGTACCTTTAATCAATGGAGACAAGTTTTCCCGGAAATGCCGAAGTTAGCACTGCTGTTGAAACAGTTTTTAGCTATCCGAGGGATCAATGAACCTTTCAATGGCGGTCTTGGTTCATTTTCCCTTATTTGCATGATTGTCAGTATGCTGCAGCTGATGCCTGAAGCTTCTTCCGGGAACTGGCATGAAGGAGAAAATGTTGCATTGGGACGTGCTCTCATGGAGTTTTTGGATCTTTATGGATCTAAATTTAACACTGAGACTACCGGTATTAAGGTTCGAGAGCCAGGGTACTTCAAAAAGTCCAAAAGGCGTGATTTTTTCAACCCGGGTAAACCTTACCTTTTAGCTATCGAAGACCCCAATGACCCCACGAACAATATCTCGAAGGCATCTTATAGAATTCTTGATATTCAAAAGCAGTTTCACGAAACCTACCACCGGCTAAGCAGCCGAATGAATGAATTGCACGACATGCCATTTGATCTTCGGAAGTACGAGAGTATCCTCGCGCCCGTGGTGGGCAGGTTTGACTACACCCCTATAATCAAGCAAAGGAAAATTATGGAACAAGTCTTCCTCAGCCGCAAGTTGGGAACACCCGAGGAGCTAAGAAGACTAGGCGGATTAACAGCGCCTGATGGGGGTGAATTACCGCTGCCAGTTCCGTCCTGGAGCAATAACTTAACTTCCACAGGTAACGGGCCCAATGCAGGCCCTTCGGGGTCGAATCCCAAATCGTTTTTAAAGGCTTTGAAGAAGCAAAGGCGTGCAGCAAAGGTTAAGAGCCGGTCGGATCAGCCCAATGCCCCATCAAATTCCTCTGCTGGTACAGCAGGCAAGAAGAAAAAGGAGAAGAAAGAAAAGAAAGGGAAGAAACAAGGCAAGCAAGCGGCCTAATTCTTCAACTATGCATGGACTCTATCTACACTATTGGCCTAGCCTTTCTTAGTTTTGTGACATTCCCATCGCGTTCTAGCCCTCGTAATAAACTTTCTTACTGTAAAATATTAGGATACTCTCTATTCATTACAAGAGCTTTAAGGGCATGCGCAGAAACCATTTCTGAACACTACCTTAAGGCTGAAGCAATATCACAAATAAAAGTTTTCTTATGCTAGTATGGCCCTAGAAAGTAGCTCGAGTATTGTCAACATGAGAACCTGTTTGGGAATTACGCCATTGTCAATGATACGCCGATAATTGCAGCGGCAAATAAACGATGCTAGAATCTTCGCCCTGGCCTGGCCCAAAGTTTCCAGATAATTTTCGTATACCAGGAAATACCGTCATAAACTGGAAGTTAGAGTGACGCGAGTGAACGTTTATTTGGTAAAACTCTTTCTCTGGATGTGTATCAATATCCCGCGGCAATTTATCCCAGTTATCCCGTGAGAACCCGTATTGGATTTCACATGGCAACTTGTGGAGCTCTGTCGCAAGTTTCGCAGCATACTCGGTGATTCTTCTCAGACGCTCCGTTTCTATTGTTTCCTTGTTTTTGACCCAGAGTACTCTAGTATCCTTAAACAGTTCCCTAGACTTCTGCTCGACCATGATGGCATCGGGCAAAGGCGTAGGCAGTGCTAAACGAAGCTCCTGCATTGTTCTATTGCGCCAACGGCTGCGAATGACACGGTCACCGGTAAACGCCATCTGGATCGTGGAGAGTGCATCCCGTAATTGACGATTATGGCGGAAGACCGGGTCCATAATTATGTTCTCCACTAAATAGAAGGATATATATTTCTGAGCAATAGCTCGGAGAACTTTTTTATTCTTCCCGCCCCTCAAGTACTTCTGCCATTCTATGCCTTCGGAATTTAGAATATCTCTGATCTTGGTAGGGACCTTTGACGGCGAGAACGGAGATGTGAATTTTGATTGGAGAAATTCGCGGATGTAATCTCGAATCATTTTGCTGAGGTTTATAAAGCCGCTTTCGAAAAAAACGTCATCTTTAACTATGGTTGTTTCCAAGCTCTGGGGTCCCACACTCCCAATCCTGGAACAAAGTTCATCTACTTGTGCTCGAAGCGTAGTGTTCTCTTCTTCTAGGATGACGTTTTCCTTCTCCAATTCAGTGATGCGATTTTGTGCTTCCCCACTCCAGGATGAAATTTTTGGAACGTTTTGATGTTCCAGTTGCCGGTGCGCTCCCTCGGCATCTCGATGTTGGTGCTCTACGTGATGCATAGAGTTAAAGCTGTGAGATTCTGCAGCTATCTCACCATTTTGAGCATTGGAAGTTGGTCGAGACTGGTTCGCAAACCCATACCGGACGGGGTCCCTTTTCCTCAACCTTCTTGAGGTAAAGGTAGCAGAAGGGGTGATTGATAGTTCCCCTGCATCTAGGATATCGTTTGGCGGGGAGATAGATCCCTTCGACAGACGTGTTCGGTCTTTGGCTTTCGAAGGAACTTTCACCTCATGGCTCTGAGACCGCGAGGGTCCAGATAATTGCATCCGTGGAGACTTTGGCGCTGCACTAGCAGACCTATATGACCGGCGAGCCCTGTAGTTATAGGCTTTGATGATCTTTCTATTTCTCCCGTCATTTCGAATGACGTTCGCATGCGTCGCAGCGGGCCTATAGTAGCTACCCGGTTAGTAATTTAATTTGTGTGACACCGGCCGGATACCTCAAGCCTCCGGTTAATGAAGTTGTAGGTATTGAGCACGAGCATATACCGGCATACCAGCGCTGGCCAGCTCCAGGAACTAGTAGTAGTATAATTCACACTTACAATGTTTTGACAAATACCCTGCCTCCGCCAGATATATTACTTGACACATCCTCAGCTTCCTCAGGATCTGGTTCGTAGGAACTAGTACTCCCTGATCCTGTTCTACGTCGCTTTGCGGAGGGCAGTGGCAAAGACATCTCAGCCGGCAAGGTTTCTGGGGTTGTAGTGTCCATTCAGAGTAGTTATTCGAGATAAATTATGCAGTTAGCATTAACGATCTTGCAGGATCACTGTGGTACGGCCCAGTATAAGACCTAGATCCATGAACAGTCTAGTCGAACTTGGTAGGGTGTATCGATTTGATATTTAAATATTTATAATCCGGCTAGCCATGCATATGCATGTATCAACTTAACCAAGTCCTTACTTAGCTTGGCCTGTGGCTACCGTGTATGTAGGTATGTACTTGCCTACCCTTAGTATGAATTAGGCTTGCTGGATCTAGCTGAGTAAGAGCTTCCCTCAGGCTTAAGCAGCTATACCTATATAGCTACGTAGATGGCTATAGTAGCTACTTAAGTAAGCAAGTACTTAGGTATATATATATACACAGTCGATGCTTCAGAAGTAAGAAGTAGTTGCATTGATTACCATAAATCCCTCAATTGATCAAGCATTACTATAATATTAGAACACGCCTGCAATGACACGGGCAATTGCAACCACTTATCACCCTAGATTATGTAGCCCTCCGCGTGAAATTCTTTCAGGAAGGAACGCTGTTAGCGTCCTTAATTAAGCTTGTCTCGAACGACATTCCTGGTGCTGCACAAAGAACAACACGCAGGCGTCGCATTGGCCCGGTGCCTGTGTGGCTAATTCAGGGCACAAACTTTGCATGTTGGGAACCGGCTAGGATTTAAATTCTGTATTCAATTGTTCTGCTAGCTTCGATTAGCTCGAGGGTATCAGGTTATATAACCTAGGTTAGCTAAGTAAGTTAGGTAGTTACTTATAATCACTAAGTACTAGTATACTTACTTAGGTATTTGTGTAAGTAAGTAGGTACTTACCCGTCTAAATAAATTGCTTGTGGCGCTTAAAATACTCGGTCATTACATATGCATATACGTCTAGGCTAAGTTTTCTTTTCGATTCTTAGAAGCTTACCACCCCACCTTATATATGAGCTTATAGCTTTATCTAATGCTAGATATACTCCTAGATCTGAGTTACGTGTGTGCTAGGACCAACTGATAGTATACTAGTATTGGGGCTTCGTCGAGGTCGCAACCTTGATAGTCCGATGCTTTATCATTGGCAACTACTTAAGTATATTATATCTGCGCGAAGATAACACATAGATCCAGATCTATATTAAAACCAGACTATCGAATTGATATCAACCACAGCCTGAATTCAACTCTGCTTCTCAATTGACCAAATTAACTGAATCTCTAATCAAAAAGAAGGAAAGAAGAAAAAAAAAAAAGAACAAGAATTAAAGAAATCGACCGAAAGAAGGAAATTATATTTTGAAATGACACGCTCCCAGCAGAAGCGCAAGAGAACAGAGGTTCCGCCGGCCCTAAGTCCCAATAGAGAGCGGTCCATCGTCCTGGATGCGCCACCGACTAAAAAGGCGCGTCTGAGGCAGCCTGAGATAGTCATCGGAATAGATTGGGGGACTACATGGACCGGAGTTGCTTGGGTATGTTCTCGATATCCTGATAATGTTATACGTATAATATACGACGTAACTACTTGGTACCTAGGTAATCAACCACTTAGGTACTGAAGTATGCACCAGGGGCCTTCGACTCACTATATGATTTTTTAGACACTCGTAACAGAAAAAGCGCAAAACACGAATGAAGAGGCCAAAATCAATGTGATACAACAATGGCCTGCAGGTTAGTCGATAGACGAAAAATATCCGGTTCTGCTTGTGTGATGTTCTGTTTCGTAACTTCTATGTATATCCAGGCTCTAGGACGTCCGATAAAGTCCCGACAGAGTTCGTATACACCGAGGATGGAAGCTGGGAAACCTTGAAATGGGGTTTCCAAGCTCAAGCTCCGGACCTTTCGCCTAGAGTCATACGCTGGACAAAATTGCTCCTTGACCCTGACTATACAAATCTTGTGCCTGAGGCTCAAGAGGCTTCTAAGAAGATCCCGCACAATAAAGCAGTTACCGAACTCGTCGCAGACTATCTCTCTGCTTTGAGAGCTCATATTACAGAAACCTTGACAGCTGTATATGGCCCAACCTTCTTGAAAAGATCTAAACTCAAGTATATACTCACAGTACCTGCGGTATGACCCTTCAAATATTTTGATTTATTCGATTTGAAATCTACGGACCTGCTAAGGATGGATTGGGTGTTATTTTTAGATATGGTCCGAGAAAGCCAAAGAAACCCATCTTGAGGCGGCAGGAAAGGCCGGCTACGGTAGTAAAGAGGAACTGGACCTTATAAGTGAGCCTCAAGCTGCTTCAATAGCTGCCTTCCGGAGTCTGGGTCATGGGCCACTTCGTGTGAGCGAACTCTTCTTGCAACGCGCTTCCAGTGTCTCCGAAGCAATTACAATCTAATTTTGAACTTACTTCGATTATTATTTTTAGCGATATGATTGTTTTACGGTTGTCGACTGTGGTGGGGGCACTGTTGTAAGTCTCTTCCAGGCGGTCTACTCACCCAAGTTGCCGGATTATAGGCCCAGTCTATAGATAACTAAAATTAAGAACGCATGTTCTAACGAAAACGCTATACATAGGATCTGATATCCTACAAGGTTATGAATTTTCGCCCCCATATTGAATTTAGGGAGATAACAGGCGGTCAAGGAGGGTATTACCAACTATGAACTGATATTATTGCAATCGGAGAATTCAACGGGAAAGACTACTAATCATAGGCCATGAATCTAGGGGTTGTGGTTCAATTTTCATAAACAAGGCATTTGAAACCTACATGATAAAAAGATTTGGATCTAAAAAGTAAGATTCAGCTGCAGAAGCCTTTATCGAGATGAGAAATTTGGGGGCATATTCATTAATCAATCACCTTAGTTACGAATCTATGCCTCCAAAATCGAAAGCGAGGATGATGGGGGATTTCGAGTTAGCCAAGCAGTCATTTTCGGACGACGAGCACGAAGAAAAATTTTATGTCACTGCTATCGGCCTCCCTCGGAAATACAAAGGTGCTATTGGGGTTGACGGGGATGGCTACCTGACCCTCACAAGGTATGTTAACCGGGCTACACCCTTACTGTTCATTCGCAGGGTCCAAAACTTATTTACATATAGGGATGACATGAGAAATATATTTGATCCAACAATCGATTCAATTGTTGCACTAATCAGTGCCCAGATCAAGTCAGCTACTGTTGCATCACAGCGAGTGAAGAGTACGCCCGTTGGTTTGCTAATTCTTAGTAATGGGGATTTGGTGTATGCTGAGTAATAGTAGTGATTCTGCTTGTAGGCGGTTTCGGGGGATCTCCATACCTTCGTCGCAGGGTCCAAGAGTGGGTTGATAAGGAAAAATACACTATTGAGGTTGCACAGCCTCCCGATGCGTAAGTCTTCTATTCTTGCCAAATTATCTCCAGATGAGACCGGTCTTATTCCTAGATGTCACGAAGGGGTTAACGTTTGGACTAAAACTTGTGTTATTTGATTGAAGGTGGACTTCTATAGCGCGAGGGGCAGTAATGCATGGTATCGAAAGTCATACTATAAAGGATCGTATTGCCAGAACTAGCTACGGTGTTTGCGTGGACGTAAGGTTCAACGAAGGAATACACCCCAAATATCATGTGGAGTAAGTAACGAGGTTTGGGGGTACCCAATACATTTGAGTTTTTACTTCTGTACTAAATACAGTCTCAGCAATTACCACGACGAATATGATGGAATCTTGCGGGTCAGAGATCAGATGGAGTGGTTTATCAAGAAAGTAGGAATCGACGCCATTCTATCACACGCTTGTCTTCAAGCATTCGGACACCAACAAATATTCAAAACTGGAAGCTAATACCGATTCCGATTCCGATTATGTAGGGAGTTCGGATCAATGGAATTAAAAGCGTCTTTAGGGTCACATACTGCCAGCATTTGGAGACGGAAGAGTTCGTTGACCCTGGTGATCTAAAAATTACGGATACTCTATACGCTTACAATGGGGATGATACGCCTGCCAAACCTTCTGATTACGGTGAGATCTATATCCATAGAATTTAGGGAATTTGATTCACGCCGAAAAGGCCGGCGGTCAGTTACGTAATTACATGGAACTGACTTGCGATTCGGTGACTTAGGAGTGCGCCCACTTTGCGACCTTGAAACGGACTTGAATTCTATCCCGAAAGAGAAGTGGAAAGTTAGGAACAAAACTGATGGAACAAGTTACTATATGATTGAATTTGATTTTGTGATGGAGGTAGAGGGTGAAAAGCTGCTCTTTGGGCTAGAGATCGATGGAGTGAAGTACTCAGGGGTATCCGCAACCTTCCATTAAGGACTCTAACGCCGGAGATCGATACTATAGAGAAAGGGTTGAAGGCTGAACGATCGATTTGCACGAATAGACTCATCGAGACTACTATAGACCCAGTGCTACGAGTGAATGCATGTTTCTGTGTTGGCCATGTTGGATTACTATCATTTCGCTTTTATCACGTGATCATTCTATCTAGTTCAGGCACATGTTCAGCGATCCTGGCTGGCATGGCAATCTGCCAGACCCTCAACTCAACTCAAGTGAGGCCAAGTCAACCCATCGCTGTTTGCCTTAGGTTATTAGGTATTTTGTTGCCGCCTTGCTGGCTTTCTCTAACCTTCTACCACGACATCTACTGCTCCCCACACATACAGAATACCAATCTAAACACGCCCATTGCATAGCCCTTATACCGGCCGGATGGCTTCGAAAACTGCATATAAGCGTGTATGAGATGCCCCTGGGATGTCATTACCAATCAATATAGAACTTGCTAACATCTACTCATAGCTCACCAAGGAGTACAAGCACATCCAGGAGGAGCCTCCACCGTACATTACGGCGCACCCACTTGAGAGTAATATCCTAGAGTTAGTAGATAAATACGACATCCTCCTTTCTTAACTTATCTTTCAAGTAGCTAATAATATTGTAGATGGGTGTATCTCATCGACGGTCCCCCAGACACTCCATATACTGGTGGACAGTACTGGGGTACACTCGTGTTCCCTCCTGATTATCCTTTCAAACCACCGGCGATCCGGATGATGACACCTTCCGGACGCTTTCAGACATCGACAAGGCTGTGTCTCTCGATATCGGACTTTCACCCTAAATCCTTTAATCCGGCCTGGGAGGTCTCTACTATTCTCACTGGCCTTCTATCTTTCATGACGTCGGAAGAAATGACGACCGGATCGATATCTGCGACCCCCGCGCAGCGAAAACAACTGGCCGCGATGTCGCGATGGTGGAATTCGACTGGTGGCGGTACAAGTACGGGTGGCGGTGGCAAGATAGGGTTTGGTGATGGAGGCGCCCGTTTCAGGACAGACTGGCCAGAGGTCGATAGAGATAACTGGCAGTGGATGAGAGACCATAAAATCAATCCCCAGAATGGTCGGGTCATGGCTGCTAGCACACCTATGCCCATGAAATCGGAAGGCACAGATATACAGGAAAAGCAGGTAGCTGAGCGAATAGCAGTTGCGGAAAGAGCAAGTCAAAGCTGGTTCAGCAGAAATAAAATAATGATTGCAACGGCAGTCATCGTTGCCTGGGTTGCTATTGGTAGAGTCTTCCAGCACGACGTTTCCGCATTGTGAAATTTCTGACTGACTGGCTGACCCACCGATTGTAGCGTTGGTTATTTTCTGTCGAGACTAGCGCCTCCGTTATATTCACTCTGCTTTTTTTTTTCCTCGTACCACCTTGTTGCTGTCATTGTTACTATTATTATTTTCCTCCGACTTCCACCTTACCCACAAAAGGCCTGTGTGTCTTAAGTTCTTTCGCACCTGTGTTTTATTTCCAATTTATGTATTCTATTCGAACAGGAAGTCAGGCGTCAGAGAAGAGCATGGGAATTGTGAATTGTGTTTGCTTACTTTCTGGTTATAGCATTTTCGTGGAAGTTTGGGTTTGCTGCTTATCAGCGATATCATTTATAGAAATTACTCTCCTTCTCCTTCCATGACTGGGGATGGCCCTGTAACTCTTCTATGTTGTGGTGGTTGATAACATCACAAGAGACATGTACAATGCATATAAGCCTGACTGGTGAGAGACTTGAAATACGAGCTGTACCGTACCTCCGGTCATACTTAATGCGTGTAATGTCTGTCAGAGCATTGCAAGATTATTTCTCATCGAAATTTAAGTGTTATCAAGGCTCGCGCGTATGCATGCACATGCAAGTTTGCTAATGGAGAGAACCAGCCACGCCCGTTACCCGCCCCCTCACCTCTCGGGTCCGTAATGCTTGTCGATGCTTGACCGGAGATTGAGCTAGGGCCACCGAACATGGATAAGCCCGCCGTGGATAGTTTGTTCGCTATAGGCTTTGTATGTTCATACATAGTAAAGTTGGTATTATATAGATTGCAGGCTTATAAATTATGTACGAAGTCCTTCGATTGATCGACATGGAGCTACCCTAATGAAAACATTTGTCCTGAAGGTGTCAAAACGGAAGAAGCCTGACCAATAAGCTTACGGTAGTACTTTCCTTGCAATACCGGTTTTTGGTTTAGAGGTGGGTGCAGTCCTGAACCTCATTTCGCTTTTTCTTGTTCCTGCATGAACGAAGGAAGCTTGAACCTGGGCAAACTAACCGTGGATACGTCACAACAACGGGCCTACTCATGGAGGCTTATGGGGATGGGAAACTGGAATTATCTATGACTGTGGCGAATTTCGGATATTTCATGCATCGGAAAGCCTCATTTGATTTAGATCGGTCTCATACATCTTCAGTGCTGCCGACCTTGAGTACCAGTATAACAATACGGAATCGGCGTACACACAGTGGAGGGTTTTAGCATCATCGCATCGGCGAAACCCCTTCCGCCTGGCATATATGAAGTCTTACTTAGACGAGTGGATTGAATTTATATTGTCACTTAGGTGCTTTTTATTTCTGGCAAAACTACTAATTCTGTTTGGGTTCAGTTCTGTTCGCTAGTACCGGTGAGCGCCGCTGTATCCTCGGAGCTCGAGACCAATGTTGATTATATGTTGGGATACTAGTCGTATTTCGGCGAAATGTTTATTAAACGCCGTCGGACCTAACTGATCTCGCGCCGAGGAATTCGGAAGAGAACTTCGATGACTATACTTCAATGCAGTGTGATTGTATATACCTGCGACACATGGGAGTTTAACTCATCGTTGGTTAACTAGGCTGAGTTGGTAAGAAACTCCCAGGGAGTTGGATCGGATTAATTGATCTGCTTTCAACATGTCATATAGGGTGACCTGCAGAAGCAGCGCCGATGTGAATCTACGGCTTCGGGACCGATCTCAATAGTTTGCGGCATTTATAGGTTGAGTTTCCGGTTCCTTCAACCCTATTGTTAAAATTACAGAAGCTGGGATATGTTGTTAGTAAATTTTCATTCCGGTGTCTTATTGTAATGTTGGCGATAATTGAACAATACATAAATCGGGCCACAATAGGAAACATGTTGCCTCACACGTTATGTCAATGTCAGAGCGCTGTCTTACCATTGCTGCGGTACCCGAACCTCGAAAGGATGTTGCATGTTGGGACAATCGGGTTACATATCTTCAAAGACAGTATTCAGAGATGTCATGATTATTGAGCTGGTATTCTTTTATAGATGCTGATCGATTTGGAAGGAGACACAAAAAAGATTGTTGCGCTCCGACGAATGAGCACGCAAAAGTGGTTCTTGCATTTTCTCTTCCAAGCGACGCTGTCGTCGTCACCTTTGTGACTGGTCCATGGTCTTTTCTTTTGTTTTTGGCTTTGATGCAGTATCCCGTAGGTCCGGCCCAAACCCCTTAGTTTCATCTTGATGGACAAAAGTCAGCCAACGCTAATCGTCCTGGTTCTTGAGACTTGGCTGCACCGTCGAAATTATGAATATCAAACGGGGTATCACGATGATTAGCTTCGGGTCGCACAGCAGGTAAGATGGCAAAAACATCAATTTTCATGCAGATTTGATGCTGAATGAAGCGTCTCTTTTAGCGACCTCGTGAGAAACGTCGTGATAGGGCATGCTGGGACAAACCAAAAAATAGAAGCAAAGAACGGGAAGTCAAAAACGCAAAAAAGAAAAACAGCAGGGAAGAAAGTGTGCCTGGCAGGGATTGCAGACCAGGGATCAGAAAGGTTTTCTACTGGCGCTGGCCCGGTGAGGAATGAGAACATGAGGCCAACTTAAGCGATCATTTCCCGACCTGAAGCCAACCAGAGGCCCCTTTTAATTGCTGGCCAGCGCCGGTGACTGTATTGTGCAAGTCCCGGATTTAGGGGAGTTCCCGTATCTGTATTCAGGTCGAGGGCTTTTTCATCGCATTTTCCGCCGATTTGCTCACTAACTCAGTGACGATAAGTGCCATAGTGCCCAATCATTGATGCTGATTTTGTGGTCGTGCGCCACAATTTCAACTTTATAGATCAAGGAAAGAGGAGCGCTGGCTCGCAGCATGAGCACGAGATGTTAGTGACCGAGCCGTTTCTTCTTCTTCATGTTCAACGGAGTCAAGCTTGGTCTAGACTGACAATGTTGGTGGGATAAACTCAGGACTCGAAAGGTTTTCCAAGATGTTCATGGATTGTATCAGCGGCTAGTGGCATGCTTTACCAAAAAAATCATATCGGGCAGAGCTACTCGAGGCCATTATTTCAACCGAGATTCGACGACTCCTAGAAAGCGCTTTCATTGAGAGATTTTTTGAACTTGCTGTCAAGTCGCGCTGCCATGGAAAGAATGTGTTTGTTCGATGACGACGGTGCAAATTGTCGAGATTTGGTACGGAGTAAGATATTTTCTTTTAAACAATTGCGAAATGTCATGACCATACAGAGAAACTGCGGGAGGGTCTTCAAATGTTGGAATTTCTTCCATTTCCGTTTTCATCGTCGCCTGAAGAGCCAGTCAAAGCAAAAGAAATGAACAGGAATCCCTGTGTGTTTCCTTCCAACGGATGGACTTCCTTGAACATGGGCTAGGCTGGTGGGTTCGGGGGCAGGAGATCAGACTGTCACTGTCCAAAAAGAACGGCCCTGAATGGCTAACAGCCAGCGGGTGGATTCGATCAATGCTCCACTCAGGTGGAGGAAGTTGTTTCTTTTCCTGCAGCGCGCATGGGTCCTTCTTTTTCCCACATCCATTTTGCTGTGCCTGAGCCGTTCCTGCGGCTTGTGGATTTAATTTCAAACCAGGCCAATATCAAAGCTCATGAGAAAGAGTGTCTGAGAACAAACCAGCCTTAATATCCGTCCCTCCCGCTTTTGCCTTTCATTCCAAGCATCTTAACATCTCTTTAGAGAAGATAGAAGGAAGTCCGACACTTCTTCGACCTCTATTGTCCCTCTCACGCTCTTAGCGTAGCCACTCATTAGGCCTGTTGTTTATTTGCGGCTCATTCAAAAGAGAAAAAAAAGCCCACCGACATTCGTTTTCAAGGTCGCCTTAATCGTGCTTAGCTTGTCGAAATAGCAGAAACAGGCATCTGGATAGGAGGATTCGAACCAGGTTCCAGTCCGTCTAAGGTTGCAATATTACCATTACCAGGTGTAGGCGACGATAGTGGGATCATATCTGGGTACTTATCGACTGTATTGTGGGAAAAAAGGAGACATCGCAGGTGGCGGTCGACATTGTTGCACCGAGGCTCAGGTTCGAGTCAACGACACGCTCCGAATTTCCAACGCACACAACTCGAAACACTCCCCTTACAATCTGACAGAACTGCTCCTGCTCCTGCTCCTTTATCTGCTCCACCATCACCATCACAATCACCATCACTATCGACAGTTACCGTTTGAACAATCATAGCCTCGACGGCCATCGATTAAGACCGTTGTCTACTCCCTTATATTCTCCCGCATACATATTTAAATACTTTAAAGTCATCTCGTCTCTTCTCGATTATATCCCGCTGAGCGGTCAGGGCCTTTAAAAATCACTATATGCCTCCTTACTTCGTCTAAATTCATAAAAGTAATTGGTATGGCGGGGTTCCTGCGTAATCTTCTTTCCACATGTCCGAACTGACTGGGTCGAATAGAAATCCTTCGTCTGGATACATCAACCCTAACTACAAAATTACATATTCTCTTTGACCAAAAAACAAAAAAATCAAGATGCATCGACTACTCACGAAAAAACACCGAGACGATGATCAGCCGAAAGCTCAAAATAAACTTCGCTCTTTTAAGCGTAATAAGAGTCAGCCTCCACCGGCTTCCCGGCCACAAGTTGACCTCACACAGGCCCTCCCACCTACTGACGACTTTCGAATATCCTTGATGATGCCTAATTTGGAAAAACGGTTCAGTGTTCTCAGAGAAGGTGAAGACCAAGAAGACGTGTGTGCCAGCGGAATGGGCTCTGGAGTACTCGCTTCTGGAACTCTCTTCAAGGATGACAAGGATGGTGAATTCGCCAAACCAACTATAGCAGGCTTAACAGATATAACCGAAGTTGCATCAATTAGAAGTGGGTCAAGGGCCGAGGGCTCATTTGATTTACCTGGGAGAGCTGCTCAAAAGGAAGACTTCTCGGGTGGCATTATGGATAGACCGAGACAGGGGGAAGGTAATGTTTTGTTTGGTGGCAGGCAGAAAGTGTTTCGGGTCAATACAGTCGCGGCAGGTTCAGATGATGTCGAAGATTCTCCTCTTTCCCCAATTGGACGTGGTAGGATTGGGGGACGGGCTTTATATACTGATGACTTACCGTCACAGAGTGGATTTCGCAAAGGTTCAACTGTCGATCGAGATTTCCCCCGTAGCCAAAGCCCGCCCCCTTCAAGCTACAACCTCGATCGGAACACACAATCCTCCACAAATTCGGGGCCGGGTTCGCTTACAAGGTCCTCTACTACAGCAACATCAACTTCATCAAACTCTCGTAATTTTACGCCAAATACTTTCGTTAACACCATGGCTTCCACGACATCGAGCAAACCCAGGAAGTTGATTTACGAGCAAGCCCTAGACAGGGACAATAGCGAAAGGGAACAAAATATGCTGGAAAACCACCTCGAAAACCACAAACTAGCCATCATGGCCCAGAAGAGGGCCGGTTCGACAAGCCCTCATCCTTACTCTGAAGAAGATGAGAGAAAAAGAGCCATGTCTCCGCCAGTGCGCTCATTTGCAAGACCATTCTCACCCCCTCACCACGAAGACCCGGAACCACAAGGCAAACTCGACGTTTCCCAAAATAATCCGAAACATCAAATCCCTAATTTGAGGACATCAGAATCGTCACCAGCTCTGATAACCTCGAAGAGCCACGTGAATGATGTCCCCTTCTCCTTTGGATTCGAACAGAGCAGTGGCTCCCCACAGACAATATCTCCTAGATTAGAAACGGCTGTGAATAACCATGGATTACCAACTCCACGACCAGAGAGTGATGAATATCACGGTAGCCAACTTCCTATCACAGCCACAGCCACAGGCCCAACCCCGTCCCCTTCACCTCTCACCGAAAAATATTCAGCTGGACCTAATATATCTCGTGACACGGAATTCAGGCTTGATGGAACCAAGTCTGTCTCAAGACGATCCTCGGTGTCTGAACTATCCCAGCGGCCCCAGCAAGTGCCGCAAACTACTTTCTACGAAGCCTCAGATAGCGAACGAGAGATCAATGATGGTGCGTCTTCTGTTTATGATGATGATGAAGAAGACCCATATATGCCTTTTGAACAGCCCCTTGCGCCAGTTTCTTCGCCTCCTTATAAGCTCCAAAGGCATATTGTTCCAGCATTCCCTTCGGAAAAACAGATGCCCAACCCTCACATCATTTCTCCAACCCAAGTATCTCAAGATACAACCCCTTTACACGACAGCGATTCACCAACGCTCCCTCCGAACGCCGGGTTGAGTAGCATGATTCGGCAGCACCTACGATCCGATAGCGGAATATCTTCGATTTATGCACCATCGATGCATGGGAAAATTTCAGAACCACATCCAGAGCCCCCATCCCTGGCACAGGCTCTGGCTACCTGGAACCAGGACCAATATCCGGATTACGACGAAGAGGCGCCCTTCCAACCAGATGCTCCCCATGTCGAAGTTCATGAGCCTAAGCCCAAGGCCTCCCTAGCGGATCTCAAAAAGAGGGAAGCGGAGGAAAATAAACTTCAAGTGGAAAAGCCAGCAACTCCATTGAAAAGCATTCCTATGGAGAGAAACCGCTCTGATAACACACTATCCACTGGTGATGATGAAACGGATGAATGGCGAACTCAGCTCGAAGAAAAAAAGAAGATGTTGCAGCAGCGTTTGCAAGAACACAGCGGTAGAAATTCACCCGCCCCTGGCTTTGCCGATAGCACGGAGGACCTCCCAAAGAACTCTATTCTTAAGCCAGGCATGCTAGGGAATATGCTTAAAGGCAAGAGCTCACCGGCCTCAGGCCCTGGAAAAGAAGAGTCCAAGGCGTTGAAAATGCTTGGTATATCTCCTTTGCTGAACCAATCGAAGGAGTCTTTTGGACGCAGGGAAGATGAAGAGGAATTCGCTTTGGATCGGTCTGAGGAAAGGTTGCGTCCTATGCAAAGCCGTCCTGATTTACACCAACCGCACCCTGATGCGCGTTCCCGCGGTCCTGGCCCGATACCTGGGCAAAGGCCTCATAATCCATACGGTCAAGGCTCTCCCGGCCCTGGACGCCCTTATCCTCCACACCACGGGCCTGGGCCCCATAGCCAACCTCATTCAAACGGACCCCGCTCCTTTTTGCCAATGACCGCTCCGGCCCAAAATGGTTCGAGAAAGGGCCCGGGTCATATTCCGATTGAGGCTGGCATGCCACCAACATCCAATATGCATCGAGACTTCGTTGAGCAGGGTCGCAATGGACGACATGGGCCCGGAATGCCACACCACATGCAACACCGCAGCCCACCCCCTAGCCGTGGATATGAGCCCATGGGTCGGTCTGAATTCCGCCCTCCTCATGATCGCCAGGATGGGAGAGGCCCACAATCTCAGCCTGGTGGCCGTCCAAGGACGCGCTCCAACGCCCAACCGCCACCTAACGAGTTTATGCATAAGTCACCTCCACAATCCAAGGGGTCGATGCGGCAGAGGCCGTCCGAAGAGGACCTACGTGGACGACAAAGAGGGCCTCCTCCTCGAATGCCGGGCGTTAATGATATGAATGGTGTTATGACGACCGTTACGACTGGAACGGCCCCTTTGCCGCTCAACATTGACAAGAAGCCACAGACAAGCAAAGCAAAACAGGTAGATCCTATGCAGCAAAGGGAGCCTCAGGCGAGAACTGAAAGCAAGGCCACCGAACCAGTGGCTCGCGAGCGTCGACCAGGGAATTTGACCATCCCTTCAACTGAGGTAGTTCCCCAATCTAGATTCTCTACAGAGGACTCTCCGCAAGGTTCTAGCTTTGTCGGGCGTTTTCGCAGCAACAGTAAATCCCACAAAATTACAAGCATCGCAATGTTTGAGCAGGAGAACGCGAGCCAACCGAGCCTGCCATCTCCACCCAAGTTGCCTCAAACGGTGCCGTCAAGCATGTCGAAGCCCCCACTTACAGCTTCGCCTGGGATCGCCCAAACACTTGCAGAACTAACTGGATCTGATGGCGCCAATCCTGCTTTCCAAAAAACTGGAGCTCCGGCAGCGAGCATCAGAGACGGAAAAAGGCCGAGGATTAGAAAGGCGGATATTAGTGAACCGACTCTTCTCCACACAACATCGCAAATGCCGGTTTCCAACCTCATTGACGCCGGGAGCAAGGTCTACCACAGAGTCCTACCTCCAGGTCTAAGCGATTCACCTCAGATGAGGCAACGATCTGGCTCAGATGAATCAGCATCTAGGGTCCCCCGTGGGACCGCAACGCCTATCCAGGGCCAACGTACGAGTGACCCGGATAGTGACAGGACCCGTGTTCTACGCAAAGCAGCTAGTGATGGCAGCAGCCTTCGCGATCGTGCTGCGGGTAGCGCTAGACATAGGCCAGCCATGCCATCTCCGATGCCTTATTTTGGAACGGATGGCCGCCCACTCAATGCGACTTCTCATCCTTTCCCCAATAATGCTCCTGCTGGAATGATATAGACACCTTAGGACTTGGGTTTAATGCCTACCAGAAAAGACATCGCGTAGTGCACTAACCCTCTACCTCCGTTCTCTTTCTTGACTTTTTTTATATTATATATATTTGCATTCCTAGCTTTAACCTTTCCCTCTGCTTCTGTAGTTTCCTTTGTCAGCGTTTTTCTTCAAGGGTTTTTCAATATCGGCGTCTAAGGGGAGTTAAGCTGAACGGCATGAATTGTAACTTTTTTCAATGATCCCAAGGATGAAAGGGGCAAATTTGCAAATGGGAATGAAAATAAACCTGGAATCCCTCAAGTGAAGAGCAGGCTTTTTTCCCTTGCCTCTATCATATTATAATGTTTTTTTCTTCTTTTTTTTTCCCTTATACCTTTTCCTTACGAACAAACGGTAGTTCTTTAATAACTACCACGGCCATTGCAGCGCATGGCAGTGAAGCCTTCCGGATTATTACTTTCCTTTCTTAGCTAGTTCTTAATGCCGATGTCTATTATGCTTCTTTTATGTATATTTCTAACTTAGAGAGCGTGGTGCATAGTTTCCACCTCTCTCCATTATTACCAGTCTTTTTCCCATAATTTTTCGGCGACCAAATCGTAAACGTGGATTTCTAATTCCCGGACGCCACATGGCAAATTAAATATAAAGATTAAATAATAATAATAATAAAAAGGTTAATAATGGAAGAGGATGTCTGCAAGAACGAAGTATTACGCCGGCGCTAATGTTGAACCATCACAATAGCAATTACATAATCCCCGTCGTGAGATATCGACACCTGTCCGTTTCCAATCTTTTCACCACCCCCATCTCTAATCGTCAATAAAGGCTCACCACGGGATCCCTTCAGAATTTCAAAATTCTTCCACCCCATCCACTGTTCCTTTGTTGTTGGAATAAGGTTTGCTGAGGCTTTATAAGCTGCTTCTTTAGCAGTCCAACGTGCAGCAAGAAAGCGTATCGCTGGGTTTGACAATGCATGTGTATGGTTTGGAGGCTTTATAGACGATAACCTCTGGAACTCGGCGAGTTCGGTTGCAGTCAAAATCCGATCTGTAAGCTTTGAGACGGGTCTTCGAGATAGGAGAGACAGAAGACGAGGCAGATGGAGAATATCGACGCCGACGCCGTGGGCAAAGACGCTGTTCATTGCTGGTGTGGTGTTTGTGTGGTATTTTGAGTAACTAGCAAGAATTTTGGGTTGGGCACCTGGTGCCCATGTGTCAGATCTGAGGAGGAAGCTAAAGATGGGGAAAATGGAACTCTGGGTTTGCGAAACGATACATCGGAGCCGAATTCGAGTCCAGAAGTATTAATGATCATCTCAGCTGATATCTTGATACTTTCCATATTATCGTACAGGCTCTATCGCTTAAATACCTAGTTAACTAAGCAGTTATATAATATACATGATAATAATAAAATACATAGAGGATGAAGGTCGAAGGAAATGCCAGCCTAAACAGACACTCCAGTCCACCCACGCTTCGCCTTCTCCTTCTTTCTCTTCGCCTTTGCAACTTCACGCTTCTTTCTCTTCCACTGCCTATTCCAATCCCCCCTATTTTCATGGAAGACTTTCTCCCATACCTGAACTATAGGCAACTGTGCCCTCTCGCCTTCGCGGTCGTCTTCTTCTTCTCGTGACCGTGGGTTTGAATGCCGGTCTGGGGTTGAGGTTTTAGGCGCGACAGGCCTCATATCCTCCTCAATCTCTTGACTATCCCCCCTCTCATCATCAAAAGTTTTCCTCTTCCCAGCCCAGGAGGCAACCCCGCTTCCACTTCCGGTCTTTGCCTTGGTCGGTGCCTCTACTGGGGTAGAAAAGCCCAAATCTTCGCTGTCATCATCAAATGTCTTCTTCTTCCCGGCCCAGGCAGTAAGACCACTTCCAGAACCAGTCTTGGTCTTGGTTCGATGATCAACAACAGGAGCAGTAGCATCAAAATCGTTATCATCATCGTCAAATGTTTTTTTCTTACCAGCCCAACCAACGACTCCACTTCCAGCTCCCATCCTAGCTTTTGGTGCCGCGAGAGCAGGGGCGTCAACCATATCGAAATCATCGCTGTCGCCAAAGGTTTTCTTCTTCCCAGCCCAACCAACAACCTTGCTTCCAGAGCCAGTCTTGGGTTGGTCGATCTCATCTGGCGTGAAGTTATCTGTTTTTTTCAACGCTACTACGGGTTGCTGAGCGATCAGGGGTTTTTTCGTCCGTTCTTCGGACTTTGTCATTTCGATCTCGCCATCTGCGATATTTTTAGCACTACTTGCCTCTGAAGAAGGAGCTTGCTTTTCGGGTAGCTCTCCAGTAGTTAAAATGTTGGGTAATTTGACTGAGTCCCAGATGGATATTGCCAACAGAGAATCGTCATATGTGTGCGGAAACAACAGCCTTACACCAGTGGCAGGCTTCCGCAAGGTATCTTTCTTCTCAGCCGTGATGGTTCGAAAGTAGTCCCGCTGGATAGAGATCTCAAAGCCTCTAAGCGAAGGCAAAAAATCCTTAAAACGGGGGGCGACAGCTGTATCTGGTGTCGGCGCCCCCGATCGATATCGTTCCGCTTGAGGAGTAATTGGAGTATAGGGAATCCTATCGTCAAAGCGAGTTACTGAGGATTGGTCATCTTCTGCCTCGCCTTCAGCTTCCTCCCCTTGCCCATCACTCTCATCAAGGTCACCCCCAAAGAATTTAAATTGGCTAGTTGTTTCGATATCTAAAGACAATTTAGGCTTAAAAATAGTTGTAAGGTTTGCGAAATTGGAGGATGGTTGTTTAGCAGTTTGTTCCACCGCGAGTGTAGGTTTCAGTTCCTGCACCTCCGTTGGCTTTGCTTTGGACTCGGACTCGGACTCGGACTCGGATTCAGAGCTTGAGCTTTGGTTCGAGGTAGATTCGGATGAACTGGACCCTGAAGCCTCTGGCGAGACCTCATCCACACTTCCGGAACTCGACCCGGTTTTTCGTAATGGCGCCCCTGTGGAGTGATCTGTGCTTTCGCTCCCACTGTCGCTTTCCAAATCGTCCTCGCTTTCACTGGTACCAGAGGCAGAATTCGGAGTGGCTAAAGATTTCGAATTTGTCAAAAGAGTCTCGACTTCCTCGACCGAGTAGTGAGATTCCGGTTGACTTTCACCACCTTCACTCGATGAAGGCTCCTCCTCCTCCTCCTTCGTAGGCTCTTTTTGAATGTTCAACTTCGTTCGTTTCGCAGGCGCCACTTCGATAACCTCACCAGCATCATTGACCCATCCGACGCCTTCCACAAATTCTGCACTTCTCTCAGCAGAATCCGTCGGTAAGCGACTCATCTTAAGGAAAGATGGGAACTTCGTAGAATTCTTGAATTCTTTCACGACCACCTGATTTTTTACCGCCCTAGCCTTAGACCTTTTCTTGCTCGATTTATCGTCCTCCAGATCCGTTTTTTTTATTTCAGATGCTATGACCGGAGGCAAAACCGTCTTGAAAAGACACTCAGAGGTGCCTGCCAAAGGTTTATTATTGCCTTTCCCAGCTTTCAGAGAGACATCTTTCGCCCACCCACGCTTAACTTGCCTCCCTTCCGGTAACTCGAACCCAGGGAGCACGCCGTCCTCTCTTTTGCCCTTCGTTAGCGGGCTGATTTCCCTCGTTTTCCCAGCCCCGCCTCCGTTCGGACTCAAAGAGGTTTCTTTGACCGGTCTAGCCTCCTCAATGCTCATCTTGATTCCCCGAAACACTGTTCCATTGTACTTCTTCCTCAGCGCTTCTGCTTCTACTCGTGGAAGGGTAACAAACCCATAACTCTTTTCCGGGAATGTATCGATCGTATGGAAGGAAGCAGTAGATAGATGCTGCACCGCTACAATTGCCTTTGCTGATTCCGTTGTTAAAGGCGCTATATGTAATCGGATAGGGTCTGATGCAGACTTTTTGGTCGCCGATACATCTTTCTTCGATTTTTTAGGCTTCGGAGCTAAGTCGTCAACTTTCTCTGAGGGTGACTGTGAATGTTGTGACCGTTTGGGGGTTAGATTGGAGCTGTCGCGGCGCCTTTTCGTCTTTGATGAGGATTTCTCCATCTCGTGGGATGATGGTGATGATGGAGGGAGCGCTGCAGGTCAGGGTTTACACAGATGGTATCACTAAGGTTTTCCTGTAGAAAATTTGGGTTTCGAAACATAATAGGTCGGCCGGGATCCGAAAATGGACTAGCGGATGCGGCTCCTAATCCCAACACCTCTCAACACACAGATGGTGTTGGCAGGATCATGATGTCCAAAGTAAGGACCTAAGCAAATACTATTGCAAGCAAATACCTATACTGGTAGCCAAAGTTTTGAAAAAGCTATCCTTTTCTGTCTTCCAGCTATACAAAATGAACAAGCAGGTAGAGTTTCTAGGGACAATTCTCTCTAGAAAGGACAATGCGTAGACAATTTTCAGCAACCTGCTGCGTCGCCCAACAGTCTTAGCAAGCAATATAGAACAAAAAGCTACGGAATTTTGGTATAAAAAAGCCACCAAAAAAAAGACTCAATTGGCTCTCAAAAAGAAGAAAAAGAAACATCAGCAGTAGAGTCTTCAGTACCATCGAGAGCAGTTCTAAAACTCCCCACGCTATCCATGGTCGAATGCCTTTGTACGTGTTCAGGTCGGCTCCCAAACGTCACACTGCTCAGACTCCTATGTCGTTCATTTGGCGCAACTTCGAAGTAAGGATGACTATATATTTCTAGATGATCCTTTTTAACAATGGAAGGTCTCCTTCCGCCAATAGTAGCTCTACGGGACAGAGGTGATTGCTGCCCCGGCTCCGGCTCGGGTGTTAATTCAGTCTCCAGTTTAGGGATATCAGGGGTCGAAGACTCCATATGGAATGGTGCAAGGTGACCACTTGGGCAAAACATGCTATGCACATGAGTGTGAGTCGGCGTATCACTAACCCGTTTTCGGACCGTTCCTTCCCGGCTTCTCGAATCGTGTGTAAGGTTACCCGTCAAATTTGCGCGGAGAGTCCGTTTAGCATCACTGACAGACACAACAGAGCCTCGGGGAATTGAGACTATTGATCCCCTGTAATCCCAGATAGAAGATTGTCTTGAGCCGCCACTAGGCATTGAGAGCGAAGTATAAGAGCTAGAGATACTTGGTGAGCTTACGCTTCGTCGCCAAAGAGTTTCATGTGACTTAGTAGAGTCAGCCACGCTCATCCGCGGTTCCAACAAATTATTCCCAGCACCTGGATCTTCAACTTCACTCCGGTTTGCAGTTACGCTATGATGGCGAAGCAGCGGGTTTATGGGTGGGATTGACTGTCCCGGAGGAATCGCTCCACCCATAATAAACTGTACGGGGGGCTGTAGAGATACTGCTGGCGTCGGCACACTGCTCTCAAGACTGGAAGACTGCCCAGGAGGTGCAAGGAAGGTCCAACCAGAAACAGGCTGCGCAATGGATGCCGTACTAACGCTCGCGCTAGAAACCGGAGAGATCGGGTCGGATCGAAGGCTCGGTCTCTTGACGGTTATTTTCGTAGGTGCATTCTCTCTTGCGAGTAAGCGACGATTAGGGTTGGGCGAGACCGAACCTGACGACGAAGAACGATATTCACGATCTCGTGTTGGGGAAGACATCACGGAACCTTTGCCCTTTTTCAAAGACGGTCTTTTCAGATGCAAGAACTTTTTCGCTCTCGAGGCCCAATCACTCAAAGGTTTTGACTGAATACTGAATCCTAGATCGGCAACGTATGAATCTTAGTCTGAGCCGGTTTCAAATATAGTCGAGTAGATAACACGAATAACATACTTCGTTTGGAGTTTCCGGGACTCTGGTTCTGTTCCGCACCAAATGTGGAAGCTTTCCCAAAAGATACCATCCACGGTTTGCTAGTATTTCTACGGGGTGGAGAAGATTGCCGACTAGGGTCACCTTCTATTTGTCTTCTTGGAGATTTCCCGTTTTTGTTTGGGGTGATCAATTGAATACCCTTAATAAATCGGCCCTGAGTATTTTTCTGTTTCTTTGCAACAAGGGCGTCTCGAATTTCTGGTGGAGTGCCAGGACCATCGAGACCTTGGGGCGGTGGAGAATAGCAAAGCATGTCCTGCCAGCTAACTAGTGAGGCCAATGACATCGTCGGCCCGAAGCCGTCCATGACGAATTCCTGCCATGTTAGAAGATTGTTTCGGCTCCGGCTCTTAGGCAATTCATCTGATGGCACGGATTTCCCCGGTAGATAGAACCTTTGTCTTTCGAGAGGAGATAAAGAAGATTTCTTTTTCTTGTTGATAGGTTTTGGGCGGTTAACAGGTGATCGTGGAGCTAACGACGCCGCTGCCGCCTTGACTGGCACCGAAGAACTTTGAGATGCATCCATGCTAGCTTCAGACAATGACGGGATGTGTGGATATATGAGAAGTAGGTACTTAGATGCGTATGAGGAGGAGGTTTCAGGAATGTACCCAAGAAGTAAGCAAGTACCGGCGCCTATAGCCTACCTATCTTCCTACTGAGGCAGCTTATAGAGCGAGTGAAAGATAAAACGATGAGAAACTGGATGCTGTCTGACTTAACACAAATATAATTACTGGCAATCATGCATGCGTATTAGGTAGTACTGAGGACGTACCTAGGTAATACGAATTCGAGGCTATTACCCAGGTAATATATGTAGCCAGCATCGACTGAAAACAATGGGATTAATATTCGACTAGGCCACCCAGTCCAACGGAGGCCGACCCATATCTCTAACAACATTCTACCTACTTACCTTTGGCTAGTGGACACGTGCACACAATATGGTATGCTAATTTGAGTACTCTAAAAGTATAGTAAACAAGTGCTCAAGTACATCTCATCAATCAGATATCCGAGATATGTTCGCTACCCGTAATAGATACTCCAATGCCTCTAAAACTTAAAAACTTTCCTATGATATGTCAGTCTATACTTTCCTCGAAGGTCAAACCTACGCCAATGCTTGATATACAGCGCTCTAGTAACTTGGAACGATTACAAACCATCAATCGATTGAGTCAAACTTCCAGAGATGAAACCATTTAATTCTTATGCTTATTCTGCAGCGATAGTATCGCATACTCCTTTCAGAGCCATTACACAGCTTTTACCGATGTTTTGATTTATCAAGAACTATCGAACCACTCATCACAATCGAAATGGTGAGGTTCCGGAAACGAAAGATTGAAGAGAGCGGGTGCGATATCGATTATAGCGAACGCGAAACCTACGAGAAGAAGTTCCCACGGTGGCAGGAACACTATCCAAGAAAAAAGCTTTTGCAGAGTTGTCAAGAGCATCGGGCACTCCGAACCACTGGTGGAGGTCGGAAGAGAGACTATTGGGAATATTCTAGCGACCCTCCTAGCGAAAGATGGTTCAACGAACGGGAAGAGTTTCAGATTCCCTCAAGTAAAGTATCGTTTCTCACTCCTGCCGAAGAGAAAGAGCGTAGGAGGGTTTCACGTATCGACTTTGCCTCGAGAAACGTAGGCTACATTTTGCGCCTATCCGAAAAGCTTCGAGGAGGTTATTATCAATGTGCCGTTGACGAGAGTGAACCATTCGTGGTTGGTTCTCGAAACTATATAGTTACTCTTCTATTTGACGATGGTACCAAATGGTTACTCAAGACTGCACAACCACATCATGAATGGGATCAGTAAGAATAAACCCCTAGAAAAAATGAAGGATATATTCAATGCAATTAATAACAAACTAACAAAGGAATACAACTATTCTATATAGGATGCACATTGCGTCACCAGAATTCATGGTTAGAGAAATAGCTACAAATTTATGGGTTTCCGAGAACACGGGTATCCCAGTTCCTCAAATTCGACTATGGGACACCCGGACTACGAAAGAAAACAAATTCGGCTGTCCTTGGTATGTGATGCATAAGGTAGAGGGGGAAACATTGAATAAGTGCATCGGAGCGACTCTATGGTTAGGCTTGGATCAGGCACAACTAGAGATGGCGGTTCACCAACAGCTAGCCCGCTTCGCCTTGGACTTACTTAAACACCCTTCTGGGCAAGGAAGATATCAGTTGAAAAAGAAGGCAAGCTTCTTTCATGGCTCGGGGAACCTACCATCGCAGGTAGCTATATTAAAGTCTGCAATAGCCGTCGGGCCTCATGATCAACCGAATTTAACTTCTAGTATCATCAACGCCCTGGATCGTTGTACTGCGGCCCTTGATCAGAATCTCGAATATCTTGGACCTAATAGTAACGAAGTGAACCTTCACGCAAGGGTTTTGGGTTTTTTGAAAGAAATAATTCCGAAGATTGTTGATTCTCGGTTTGAGTCGACCTACTACCTTTATCATAAAGATCTCACGGTAAGAGCAAAAGCGGGCCCGATTTGAACGCGAGAAGGTTTGAAATTGCTAACCGTTGTGGAATTTTATAGGAAGACAATATAATTTGCGATAGCGACTCCTACATCACAGGGATAATCGATTGGGAGGTTGCTCGAACCATTCCCTTGCAGGAGCTTATTGCTCAGCCAACTACAACAGACAATCAACTTTTGAGAATGGCCACTGCTTTGTTTAAAAAGACTGGTGACCTGGGAATTGTGGCGAATGAGTGGAAGAAATATGATGCGGACAACCAAATCCTGAGGGACTCCTTCATCATTGCATTTGATCGACTAGATGATAGTGTCATGGGGGAACAGACCACCCCATGGACAGCCGGATACAAATATATTTCGGGATTGTATCGGATCGCGCATGCACTTCAAATGATTCGTTTCTTTTCCGAAGATTACAAGAGGTTGCTAAACGAAGAAAAGGATGTTCGCATGTTCGTGCTTTTAGAAATAGAAAAGATAGCGAAGCGAGCTGTGAAATTGGTTGAGAGAGATGGGGTTCTTATGCGCGCTGGACCGTAGTATATAAGTATATATACTGGGCTGCGCTATTTTTCGACCACGGCAGGTTCCATTGCATATTGGATATTAGGCGGTAATATTTGGTGTAAATGCATGGAACGAGATATCAATTCTAGACCCCTAGCGGCTAGAAGCTATATGAAAAATAAACCATTGAAGCGAATTTCAACTCCAAACAACCCAATATCGTAGGGCTCTCAAGTGTGACGTTTGAACATTTTTGGAATGAGAGTCAGAGGTTGGAAGAGAATAATCACCGAATTCCGAATCCAAAAATAACTTATTCAAGAAAATATATCAAATCGACAGAAGTAATACTGTAGTTTCAATCCCATACCCTGGTTCTAGAAGAATTGCACTGTATGACCATAGCAACGAACGATCTAAATTCTCTGCACTACGGATTTTTTGCAGCCTTTGCTTTTAGAGGTGACCTCTGTCTAACAGTTGTATCGGTTTTCTGACTTGAATCCCTCATCTTGCGCGTATCGACTGCTGATAGGTCCTCAGTCCGTACTTTAGGCTCCGGCGTCTTCCTTCCCGGACAAGTACTTGTTGGTGGCTCCATCGCCGACTGGTCGTCTGTTGCAGGAGGCGTGGGAGCCCCATGATCAGAGTCATCCCCTAAAAGGGATGTAGGTGGTGAAACATCAGCTTCGTTGGACGGGTGGACAATGCTTGGGGTTAGAGATAGATTGTCGGCAGCTGGTTCTGCGCCGGGGAGTGAAGATTTTGTGGTTTCGGGAGGCGGGGCTTCAGTGTTTGTAGCAGAGCTAGTGGTAGATACTGTAGATACTGTATCCACGAGGGGTTTAGGTTCTTCCGAACCTTTTGCGGGAAGCGCTAGCACATGCGCTTGCCTTACAATCTTGTACTGCTCGAATTCTTCTCCATCATCATTTCCAAATTTGAACAATGCTGGAGCAATGACAACTAGAATATCTCTTGGATTGGCCTGAACTTCACCCTCGTTTTCAGGTGCCCATGGCCCGAACTGATCCATGCCCTTTTGGACCTTGTGCCCAATGTACCGTTTTGGTTCTAATTCAAACATTGCTCGTTGCTTTCCAAGCTGGATAGACAATTCGGCGGCGAGCTTTACCAACGACTTGAGATTAATTTTTAGGTCTTCTTTTTGTGTTGAAGACTTAACTAGGGGCGTAAGAAGTTCTTCGATATCCGAAACCAGGTGGTCGAGTAAAGTACTTTGACCATCTCCAAGCTTCAAACGATCTTTGTTTCGATCAAGAGTAATGAGGGTTTGGGATCTCCATAAGGATGCATCTCGTCGGAATCTATCATCCCCAGGCTCAACCAGAACTTCGGGCTCTTCACCGTGAATGTCAAGGCCTACTTTTACATTAGAAAAAACCATATAAAATCCAATGTCACCTTATACTTGTTTGAACAAGTCGCTTACCTGCGGTCAGGAGATGACGGTATACCCCTCGGAGTTGTTTCCAGTTTTCCCCTCCTATACACAGAAACACATTCGAATTAAAGAGCTTCAGTCGAAGAGTATTCAGGATTATAGCTCGGATGATGAATGCTAAGAGTTTAGTTGGAGAGTCCGATTTCTCTAACAAGCTGACAAACTCCTGAACAGTGACATTTGGCTCCAGTAAACGTCGAAGACCCTCCTGGTATACAGCATTTTGTTGCAAAGCATTCAAAATATCCGTGGGGTTACTGTCGACGGACCTTGTAAGGTTTATGACTATAAATTTTATGTCACCGACTAGAGTATCGTATCTTTCTCCGAGGCTCGAGTCCGACATGGCCAGCTCCCTTTCCACGGATTTGAACCTTGAATTTTGTAACCTTTTCAACTTGTCTCTAGCGGATTCCAATTCACTCTGGAGGATGTCGATAGTTCTATCCCGGCCGGCAAGGACTCTCTCCTGCGCTTGTTCCGACTTGAAGACTTGGATATCAACTTCTCGAAGGGCGGACCCTGCGAAATTTGAACCATTATCCCTGAAGACTTTGCTCTGGTAGCCGCGGTCATTTGATCTTGGGTCTGACATCCTGGGCTTGTTATACGAATGGCAAGATCCTTTAGTTTGGACTGATAGGGGTTTGTATGTGTCGTCCTGTGAGGGTTCGAACTAGTAGAGGCTCGAGAGAAAGGTTAGCGTATCATTAGCTGTAGATTCTAGTTAAAATTCGAGACAGACATCTTCCTGATGACGTAAAGGACCCTTAAGATTCCTCCAGTACATTTTATCTCTTTTATTTCTGTACATTTTTAGAAGTGAAGAATTGGAAATATGAAAGCTCATTAGATGAGCTTGGACAGAAATGGTATATGGGACGAAGGGTCTCAATATCTCATTTAACAAGACCCAGGTGCCGTTACAATATAAATGAAATGATCGATACTAAGATGTATAAAGGGTTTAATGTGATCTCATGACATGCCATACCTTCTCTCAGGAATTAATATATAATAAACCCTACCCGTAGAAATAGTGGATAAATTTGGTAAAAGAATCCAGGCCCGGTTATGGGATAGATTTGCCAATCGATTCTCGACTGGCCCTAGATAGTGGTTGTCTGTTAATTTTTGATCCTGAAGATATCGGTACTATGTCTGGGCAATGTCTGAATCGTTTGCGATATGTGAATGTTGGTGTTCAGCTGAGCTGAGGCCCAAGCCCGAGGATTGACGCCCTAAGCCTTGCGGATCTCGTTTGAAGCGCGGGGACGGGCTGTAATATTTGTCATGTAGACGACTGCTAGGAAGAGATGTTAGCTTTCTTAAGAGACTGGACCACTTTCGACGGGTCGATAATATTAGTAGGTTCGAAATTAATGAAAATGTCCAGCCCCGCGTAGAACCCCACCGGGTGTATCGCGGTGCTAGCGTTTGCGTCTATCCAATTAACGACCCTTGTCCCCGTACAGCCTCACCACCACCATGGACCACCACCAGCAGCAGCATATATATGTTATCACCACGATCGTATGATAGAAATCCGGGCCAAAAATGCTTACTTACTTGGGTCCTTAGTAGCACATATGTAAGTAGTTAACAGGCTTAAGTTACCAGACAGATTTTGAGCCAAATGTACCGGAGCCAGACTATATGACTGGTAGCAGTGCGCGTGCGCAGTACAGTATCCAAAAGGTAAGTACTTAAGCTAATTAAATAGCTACTTAGGTAGTATACGTATATAGTATAGTATAGTTAGCCTCGAGTCGAATCGAATCCTGTGCAGCTGTGCCCCTGAACGTTCGAACGTTAACTTTGAGATTTTGTCCGACCGTGCTCTATGTTATACATTCATATCCTCGAAAATACTTCCTTTCTTCTTTGAATTGGATCTGTTACCTACTAAGTATTGATTTACCAGGTACTGTACTTTATCTCATGCTAGTTTGGTGCTCGCTATGGATGCTCTCCAGGTGGGGTGCGGCTGAAACTCACACCTGATTGGCGACGAGGCTCAAGGCTTTCGTGAGGGATCCTTGGCTGTATTGTGCACGTACTTGCCGGCTTAGCCTTCTAGCAGCAGCAGCGGGGCCATCTTCTCCTTTGAAGCTTGAAGACTCTACACAGTGCAGAGCGAACATTCGTGTTTATTAAAGTCATCACACCCCTTGGTGGTTGTCTTGCGACCCTTTCGACTTGAACTTCATAATATCCCCGACTTGTACACCTGTTCCGTCTAGTCTGTTATCCCGTCCTCCAAAGGCTGTGGTGTTTATCTCATCGTTTAAGCTTATACGTCAAGGGGCTCTAGGCCAAAACAACATATCGCCGCAATATCGCAAATTGAAGTCTCATACAAACGGACGTGCCGGCCCGGGTAACGTACGACACACGAGGAGCTGCCGGGGGATACGGCTGCAGGTATTGAATCGACGGGTTCTGTTCTCGACGTCGAAACATAAAACGCGGTCCATTTTCGCTCGGGATAGCCAAGAATCGCAGTTGCTAGGCCGTGGAAGTTTAAACAATGGCGACCCCAACGTCGTCGGCCGACGAACCGAGATTAATTGTCGGAGTTGACTATGGTATGTTCAATCCCTCACTGGTCAGAGGTCATACCGTATACTTAATCGGAGAATTGCTGCTAATACAATCCTATGAAACCGCAGGGACAACGTTCACCGGTAATTACCCGCTATCGGTCCCAGGAATAATTAATATTGCTTAGAATTCCTAAGTTTTCTAATCACATGCTATAGGCGTTGCCCACGGTCACACCGGCTCCAAAACCGTCGAATCCATCCAAGTTGTTAATTCATGGCCGGGGCAAGGCAATACAAATGAAGACAAGACCCCTTCTCAAATCGCATATGGATCAGGAGACGATTTCCCAAATGGTACGTTTTTTTCCTTATAGCATTAATATCCGCCAAGTTGTTCTGACGGCAGTGAAACATTTATACTCATTACAACATATTAATATATTTTGGTTTGATTTTTAGGCTTCAGATGGGGCTCTGATATACCTATTGACAAAAACCTTGTTCGTCATGTCTGGGTTAAGCTTTTGCTTAATTCGCCCTCGACGGCAAATGATGGTGCCAACATGAATGCCGACCCTACCTTCGCGAACAAGCCAACCATAAAGCCCCCATCTGGTTATATGGCCTTGCCTCCTGGTAAAACGGCTATAGATGTTGTTTCAGACTATTTATCGGGGGTATATGCTCACACACTCGTTCGATTATCCCAACACTATGGGAAGGAGTATGTCGATGTGACACCGATAGAATTTGTCCTAACAGTCCCTGCGATCTGGAGTGACAAAGCGAGGAACTTGACGAAGGAGGCAGCGAAACGAGCCGGATTTGCTTCTCGAAAGGATGATAGGATCAAGCTCGTCAGCGAGCCAGAAGCCGCTGCGATTTATACAATTAAATCCACTTTTGACTCGACAAGGAACGCTAGCCAATTGCAGGTATGGCTCTTTGATATAATCTTGGGGTTTTATAGGAATACTAATATGTCTTGGGAAGGTTGGCGACTCCTTTGTAATGGTCGATGCTGGTGTAAGTTTTCTCGATACTGAACGCACTCATGCTATGCTAATTTATTGATGCAGGGCGGTACTGTGGATTTGATCACTTACGAAGTTGTTCAAACGGAACCCGAACTCAAAATCGCGGAGAAGGTTGTCGGAAGCGGTGGAAACTGTGGCAGTACTTTCATGTAGGTTTGGCCATTCCACGTATTTGTTGCACTTCCATTTACTCACAAATGTACACAGCGATTCTCACTTCCAAGAATTACTACGAAAGCGGCTCGCAGATGCAGGGTCAGGAGCTATCCCACTCTCGAAACGGGGACCAGGCAGTAAACTTATGAAAGAATTCGAAACTGTGAAACGAGCTTATGGTTCCGGCGACCCTCCAAACACGAAGCCGCGATACCTTACTCTAAATGTTCAAGATAATCCAAAGGCGAAAATCGAGGACGGAGAATTCGAACTCTCAGAGTAAGGCAACCCTGAAACACTGGGATGGCTTACCCATACTAATATAGTGGCGCTCTTAGCGAAGAAATTAAGGAAACCTTCCGACCGATCGTTGACGAGATCATCGCTCTCGTCAATGGCCAAATAACCGAAGTCTACAAACAGGGCGGAAAGGTCAAGCATATTTTGCTTGTAGGAGGCTTCGGGGAGTCCGATTATTTATATAAAACATTATCTAAATTTGCTTGGGGTCCGTTCGGTCAGATCGATGTAATCCGCCCAGCTTCTGCCTGGTCAGCTGTTGCTAGAGGCGCGGTTCTGTGGGGATTGCAGGGCGATCTTGTCGTCGATAAGAGAAGATGTCGAAGGCATTACGGAACCGAATTACTGAAGCACTTCGACCCAATGATTCACTCTGAGCTTGATGCCATGATCTCAACTTTCAGCGGCTTGAAGATGGCGAAGAATCAAATAAGTTGGATTATCAATAGAGTATGGATTACCGTTTACACATCTATTAGAGCACTACTAACGGGCGTTTTATAGGGAGATAATACGGACAGTAATAAACGTTTCCGCCTATCGTGCGTCACGTCATTCAACCGGGGCGAGAAACTCATTCACACTACACAGCTCGTTGCTTGCGACTCTGATGAACCGGCGAATAACTTGAGGGACAAAGGTATTACCCAATTTGATAGAACGTAGGGTTTGTCAATTTACTAATATTTCAAGCAGAGGTTTACGATCTTTGTCTTCTGACAGCTGATCTCTCCGAGGTCCCAGAGAGAGAATTTGACGAATGTCAGATCGGAAACAATACATTCTTGAGAGCAGGTAAGCCTCAATTATCGGCTTTGTATTCTCATCCTCTTAACTAACCTGAGTAGAATTCTCCATCGAGATGACTTTCCTTCCTGCCGATATTCGGTTCGAAACATGGTTCAAGGGTAAATGTTATGGTGCTGTTAGAACTCGCTATTAATAACCAGGAGCTGAACAAGATATATAAACCGATTGCATGAGTAATGGAACGGCCTTAATACAGCATCACATGTACAGCTGTCCAGATTTAATTGTAAATACTTCACCACGCAATTTGGTTTCTTGTGTGCAGAGAGTTTTTCTGAATAATGAAGAGTTATGCATATCGCATACTGGTACCTTTAGATAGACCATGGTATTTTGTTTTATTATATTTTTCATTCACTTAATCCATGTAATTAGGTACCCAGGTAATTGTATATCGATAGCTAGACTAGGATTTTAAATCGATCCCGGATATGTAACAAGTACCGATTCGATTCCGTTTTCTCGCAGGTTGGTGTGAAGATACAACACGACTCCGTGTTGCTGGCAAATCATCCCCAAACATGATATTAGGTGGGACAAACTCAAATTTTCAAACAACCTGCTTGGTAACATCACGGTCGCGGTCTCGAGCTGGTCATAATATAATCCGTTTTGAAGATGCATGAAATAATAACGATCCAGCTGGGTCACTACGCAAACTTTGTTGGGACTCATTTTTGGAATACACAGGTCCGTGGATGGAGGAAGCGAGAACCAAAGTTGAACGGCAAATTGACACCGGATTACCTAGGAATCATATTTTACATATGGCGAAAGCGAAGAACCGTCGCCGGTAGATCACAATATTCATTTCCGAGCCGGCCTCGGAGTTGGAAATGTTGAAACCTTCATGCCGAGAGCCCTCATTTATGATTTAAAAGGTATACTCCCGGCTCTGCATCCCGAGATAGATCGACATCCTTATCAGTGACGAGGTGGCTTTGGGTCACTACGAAAAATCAACCAGTTGTACCAGGACGAAGCCGACCTTCTCAAGATCAAGAATCTCGATCTGAATGCTCTATGGTAAGTATTCAAGTTACCGGTGACTTGCAGAACGGTAGTTGATATACTGTAGGAGCGGGAAGAATGAAACAAGGGAGACATCGAGAGTGGAGAAGAACAAATTCCAGCAAGCTTTGGATGAGGTCAGTTCTACATCAGAAAGTTACCCGCTGGAAATTTTATAAGTATCTAAGACAGGGGTAACTTTAGGGAACCGACCCAGATCACTTAACGGATGAGACAGTCCGGTATTGGAGTGACTTCAACCGACTATTTTACCATCCTCGATCGTCGATTCAGTATAATGAATACGAACATGCGAACCCGTTAACCCCCTTCGATTCTTTCGATCTAGGCTCCCAGCTATTCGAGTCTTCCGACAAGGTTTGACGTCACTTCTGAAATTTTCCTTCTGCTGGTGGATGGCTTCAAAAAAAATTAAAAATTAAAAATTAAAAAATAAAAAAAAAGACTAATGGAAATCTAACGGTTTGTAGGAGGAGGATATCCTCGATAGACAATTTCGAGTCTTTGCCGAAGAATGCGACCTGATGCAAGGATTACAAGTCTTGACAACGGTTGACGATGCATGGGGTGGATTTGCAACAAGTTACTTGAACAACCTTCGAGACGAGTATCCAAAGACCACTATTTGGACATGGGCTTTGGAACGGTCAAAAAATTCAACCAGGGTGGGTTGATGACAAGTCCAAATTTAGCACGCTCCAACCTGCTGATAAGGAACCAGGACCGTGTGTTGTCGAGGACTGCTGCTTCTATTCAGTCGTTAATCGGGATGTTACCCTCTTGCACAACATACATCCCAATCAACATCCCACGGCCTTCGCTGAAACTGCCTGGTTATGTAAAGGGGTATGAACCGACATCCTCGTGGAGGACTTCGGCGTTGATAGCTGCAGCGTTGGAAACAAGCATTCTGCCCAGCAGACTAAAGGCTGCAGGTTCACGGAGAACCCTAGCAGAAGTTTCAACGCTGCTTAATGCGAATGGGAACCAGCAGATATCAACTCTCCGTCTCAACGCTCTGAGCGAAAATCCTGCAAAAAGCAAGACTGCAGATCCTATAAAATTTTTCACCGACCCGGTCGACCTTTCCTGGGGAGGGACGGAAAAGCATATCTTCGCAGGGCTTGAAGTCCTCCGAGGAATAGAGAAGAGCCACGACAGTCTCCAGAATCCTGATGAAACCATAAAAGACTCAAGAGAAAGGTAAGATATTTTTCCATCAAAAAAGAAAAAGAAAAGCAAAAACATCACCTGGTATCATATTAACTGAACTAGTCAATGTTACTCGGATTTACGATTTCCAACGCTATCGAGTTTCCCCGATATATTTGAGGAACAGAACAATCCTGATAAAGGGTTAGGTTTGGGGACCGCATTGAGAACATCGTCGTCAGTTGTTGAGCACTTAAAAGCATCACAGTCACTAGCGAATCGTATAATTCCTATGGATGAACGCGAGACGATAACTAATGGATTGGGAGAGTTGTATGAGGCTTATGAAGAGGGATGGGATAGCGATTCTGATGATTTCTACGATTAATTGGGTCCGAAGAGCCAAAAAAAAAAACCGAAATAAATGAAATGTAGAAACTAACTGCCATCGCTGCTACCATTTCTACTACATTGCTCGGAGGGTTGCATTTCATAAATTTAATGATCGCCAGAACCTTTGAGATTAACAGTACCATTAGTGGAGTACGGATAGGTACCAGCTTGTAAATGTGTCTTTGTTTGCAGCTATGGAGTATATAAGTAGTCACATACTATGCATAGTACTGTTAGTTCCAACGGCCGTCGGCCTTTGGCGAAAACGGTGGTCATATATATTGCCCCTGATGACTATACACAGGGCACATATTCGGGGAGCTCAGCCTAGAGGCATATCATCAGTGGCGTTCCTTTTGCGGTTCCGAAATATCCTGTTGTCAGTTTTTATTCCGGCCAAGGTTAAGGTCTCGGTACCTATTTTGTTACTAGTATTCTTTGCCCGTGAAGCTATTTTTGACCCCCTGACGCAGTGTCGTTACATTGAAATTTAGCGAACATACTCCCTTTCAGAAATTCCACATAGTTTCGCCGGACAAAAATAAATCTCGCTCGGGTGACCCGGTTTTAATTTTCGTTAGAACTCGAAGGCCGCGGAATGAATTCATGAATGGTCGATTCCGGAAGCCAGAATGATAAATTTCTGTAGCAACCAAGAAGACCGAGAACTAGTCACCGTCGAGCCACTGGAAGCAACTTTTTCATTCTAAATTCGCATTTGTGACCTATATAGATATATCTGAGGATATACGAGAAACCCGAGAGGGTGCCGCATGCCGGTTGGATAAATAACTCGGTATCGGTACAAACGGCATGTGGGAATGCATGCAATGCCAGATATCGAATCCACAAGCAATGCAATGGGGGCGACCGCATGGGCCACGGCCCACCGATAGCTATAGTGCCCTAAAGAAGGAAAGAAACACGATATCATGGCGAGTGGAAGGTTACGTCTGGAAGCGTGCATGAACCACCCGCAGGTAGCAAATCAGAAAAGAAATGTTCGGAAGGTTTTTTACTTCAATGACGGTATGGACCGGGGTCCCCTGCAGGGTTTACTGGCGGGAGAGGTTAGACCACCATCCGGGCTAACAACACAGCCTGACTGTGGGAATACTTTGGTGCTGTGAGCTTCTGCCAGCACCGGATTCAGTCTTCGCACGAATCCGATTGAGAGAGGGGAAAAGAAGAAGACATGGGGTTACTTTAGTTACCTCGCTCATGGTGATCGTTAATCTTCTCTAGTCCGGAAACAAAGGCCAGGCAGAAGGCTGGAGTTTAGTTTAATCCTTGTGGCTTTCCGTGAATCGAATCGAATATGCATCTGAAGAGAGAGGGGGTTGGTTGTAATTAAGAGGATGGATAATATTCATGTAAGAGGCATAGTTATAGGTAGTTCTCTGGTGGGTACTAAGGAGGTACTTGGTAACTAGCAGGTATATATATTGTCTATAGCATCCCTCCCAGGCTCATATCGATCTTTAACCACCACCATCACCATCATCACCAACCCTTCGTTATTAAACAAAGTCAACTATAACCACTCGTTCACCACCTAGGATACCTTCGTTTATATCCAGGCACACACAATATCTATGCAAACTACCTACTAATAACATATATATATAAGTATAATTATAATACACATCTGCATCTTGGTGTCGACAACATATACTTGACAAGACAGTACGTTCGTTTCGAAACAAAATGGTCCAGTTCAACAACATCATATTGCTCGGGCTGGCAGCTACATATGTAGCTGCTTCACCAATCGATCTTCACAGAAGATGGTGCGGCACAGAGGAAGAAAGGAGCCTTCATCCGGAGTGTAATACTCTCTACCCTCCCGCTAATACGACTGTCCCTCCAACCTCAATTGAAACGACTACTCCATGCGAGACCACGTCGACTACTGTGGAGACAACTCCATGTGAGACTACTTCTACATCTGTAGAAACTACGACGACTCCGTGTGATACTACTTCTACGGCCGTAGAGACAACTCCTACTTATGTTGAAACCACAACTCCGTGCGAGACGACCTCAACAGAAGTGGAAACTACAACCACCCCATACGAGACTACACCTACTACTGTAGAGACGACTCCATGTGAGACTACATCTACTGTGGAGACTACAACTCCATGCGAAACTACCTCTACTTCTGTGGAAACAACACCTGTGGAGACTACCCCATGTGAAACTACTTCTACGCCTGTGGAAACGACACCTGTGGAGACTACTCCCTGCGAAACTACTTCTACACCTGTGGAAACGACACCTGTGGAGACTACCCCATGTGAAACCACCTCGACTTCTGTGGAAACAACGCCCGTGGAGACGACACCTTGTGAGACTACCTCTACACCTGTGGAAACCACTCCCGTGGAAACTACTCCCTGTGAGACTACCTCTACACCTGTGGAAACGACACCTGTGGAGACTACTCCCTGCGAGACTACCTCGACATCGGTGGAAGCCACGCCCGTGGAGACCACTCCATGTGAAACCACCTCGACTTCTGTGGAAACGACACCTGTTGAGACGACACCTTGTGAGACTACCTCTACACCTGTGGAAACCACTCCCGTGGAGACTACTCCCTGCGAGACTACCTCTACTCCAGTAGAGACTACTCCTTGTGAAACTTCCTCGACATCTGTGGAGACCACACCTTGCGAGACCACACCAGTGGAAACTACACCAGTGGAGACCACACCTTGTGAGACCACACCAGTGGAAACTACACCAGTGGAGACCACACCCTGCGAGACCACGCCAGTTGAGACTACACCGGTAGAGACCACACCGTGTGAGACCACACCGGTTGAGACCACGCCAGTTGAGACCACGCCCTGCGAGACCACACCGGTTGAGACCACGCCAGTTGAGACTACACCGGTAGAGACCACACCGGTTGAGACCACTCCGGTTGAGACCACGCCCTGCGAGACCACTCCAGTTGAGACCACTCCAGTTGAGACCACACCCTGCGAGACCACACCAGTGGAGACTACACCCTGCGAGACTACACCAGTGGAAACTACGCCAGTTGAGACCACACCTTGCGAGACCACTCCAGTTGAGACCACCCCGGTGGAAACTACTCCCTGTGAATCTACTACAAGCACAACTTCTATCATTCCTCCGCCTTCAAGCACATATGTGCCTCCACCACCAACATATTCGCCACCTCCACCCCCCTCCAGCACACCATGTACAACTAGCTCAACCTACGTTCCACCCCCCCCACCTTCTAGCACTTATGTTCCTCCTCCACCAACATACTCACCCCCACCCCCACCTTCCAGCACATATGTTCCACCACCACCTCCTTCCAGTACACACGCTCCACCCCCAAGCTCCTACGTCCCACCTCCACCACCACATACATTGGCTACTAGTACCACACCAGCTCCGTAAGTTTCCTCCCAACCCTTCTAGACTATGAAGATCAACCGCTAATTATTTCTAGAATTACCACTGCTCCTCCACCACCATCATACACAGGCGCCGCAGTGGCACTCCGCCCAGCAGTTGGCGTTGTAGCTGCAATGGCCGCTGGAGCTGTCCTTCTTCTTTAATATCTTTCCCTAGTCAACGTATGCTTTAGGTTGCATGCTTTGTTAATGTGTTTACCCCCCTTTCCCCCCTCCCCTTCCCTAAAGAAAAGAATTACATAAAAACACAAGGGATCACTTGCATATCGCGGCGTATTTTCCTTTATTCTACTAGTATATGATGCTAATATCGTCTTAATGGCTCTTATGTTTTTTTTTTTTACGATGTCATGGCTTCCCACTTACGCTCATTTACGATCTTGGGGAATTTTGTTTTGCTTTAGGAATTGAACAGATGGGAAATATGCCTCGAGGTTTGGAATACCCAGGACTTTAGTAAGATAATTGGGAGATGGAAGTATATCAGAGAATACATATCTAATATATGTGCCTGTATTTAACCAATATAGTCTATAATCAAAAATTCGAGTATGATAAATGTATCCAAAATTTCGCTAACGCATGAAGTTTAAACCCTTCGTTCTAATTTATGCTTATGCTGAGATCACGTCCCTGTTGATTCAATGCCTACACTACTCAACTGTGTTGTATTATTTGAGTTATTTGAGTAAATGTGTTGTTGTGTCGTCGACAGCTAACATCGTTACACAAGATGATTTTGGAAGATTTGTGGCTTAAAGAGGGTTTATGCTGATGATCCAACTCCCATGTGCATATCTGAGCAATTAAACTGCGAGGGAAATTAACTGAGCGTAGGCGTTGGATCAAACTTGTAGTCTCAAAGTATTAAGAACCCCAAGGATCCGGAGATAAAGTACACGAGGCCTAACATGCCTATTTGCCCTTCTTTTGTTTTTCGACGTGTGCCTTCAATATCCTTCGATGCTCTATCAAACTCCTCTTTTGTTTCTTTTTTGCCTGGCCAAGGGTCATCAAGAAATTCTTCTTGCGCGCCTTTTCTTTGTTTGTTGTGCTGTGTGGCTTCTCCGCTAATGTCTTTCCTCTCTTGGAGCTGTACTTCTCTCTGCCTTCACGGCCTTCTTGAACTGCTGCGAGTCGAGCCTCCTTATCAGATTTACCTCTTGTCTTAGGTCCCTCGATTAAAGATTCGTCGACTTCGTCCTCATTTCTCCTGTTAATAGATTAGTAAGGGCCTCAGAATTTATGAATGCAAGGTGTAGGGAGGCGTACAGGGCTGTGATGGTCTTGGAGGATGCCTTTTGCAGGTCAGCAGCTGCTCGCATCTTGGCAATGGTCGCCAGGTCGGCCGGCGTCAGAATCTAGTTTAAAATTTAGTTGATGTGGCTCGCTTCTTGGTAGGAGGTACGATTCTCACCCTTGTAGTAGCTAGACTCAGAAAGTTGCTTGGGCTATTTGTTGACTGTGCAGAGCCCCCCTGATCCTCAGCATCAATATCCATACCATCTTCCTTATTTTCTTGCGGCTTAGTTTTCTTAGCCTTTGCCGATGGCTTCTCGTCCTCTGAATCGCTGATTTCAATATCTTTCTCGTCGTCGGAAACACCGATCCAACTTCCAGAGTCATCACTGTCACTTTCGACATCCCAACCTTCCCATCCTTGATCTTCCTCTTCCTTGTCGGCTGCCTCCTCTCCACCTTCTTCGATTTTCTTTTGTTTTTGCTCCTCATACCACTTCTCAAGTAAATCGAGACCTTCGATAGTACCTGTTGCTTCCTCACCAAACCTCAACTTCTCCTTGGTTTTCATCTCCATGGTTGCAGTCTTACCGCGATCCTTTCGTTTCAGCATATCAGGTGCAACCTCACGGTACAACCCGATCAAACTTCTTGCAGCCATCACAACACCCTTGTCCTTTGATCCTTTGTATGTAGTAAGGTCCTGTAGCAAGGATTCGTCCATAGCCAAAGGCTGACGAGCGCAAATTTCTCGGATACTGTTGAGACCAGCTGTGGCAACTTCCCCAGCAACTCCCTCAGAAACAAATTCGTCTGCGATCTTCCGAATAATTGGTTCAAGGAGATCTGGTGGGACCTGGTCATGTGTAGCCTGAGCCGCTGCGACTAAGAACCGGGTAACTTCACGCTGGCGGGGCGTTAAATACCTAAACTATTAGTAAGGGCGGAATTAAGGCATCCAGTTAGATATCTTACTTTAGTAGATAAGAGTATATCCCGATGACGGTAAGTTTGTGCAAACCGATCAAACGGGATACCAATTGCAAAACCAATAGCCTCTGCTCCATCGAGAGTTTGTTATTACTCTTAGCAAGGTGCATAGAGTACAGATTCTCGGCAAAGCCTTGAGGGTCATGTAGCAAATGTAGAGCGGAGAAATTTAACGGCGAGGCTTTGTGCTTGTTTCGCTCTTTCTATGTAGCCGTTAGCAGTGCGATTGAAACAAATAGACAACTTAATCACCTTTTTTAGTTTGTCAACCGCCCTCTCCATCTGAGATTGTTTCTTCTTCGTCTTCCCGCTGACACCAGCCTGGTGTTTCAGCTTGCTCAACGACTCGTTATAGTCTTCATCATCGCTGCTCTCGTCCATTTCTTCCCTTTCCTTGTCTACGCCAAGGAAAAACCTAACACCACCGCTCATGACCTTCGCATTGGCGCTTAAGCTCGCTTCTTTGATGATTTCGACGGTTCGGGCATCATCCCAAATATTTCGTCTCCATAGCTCACGGGTAACCTTTACAGCCCACAGACCGACAATAGCGTCCGGGGAGCCCTTCCCTGCTTCCACAACACTGAAGAGCACACCTTGAACAGTTTTGTTTAACCGATGGTTCTTAGTTTTGGCGTTTGCATTCCGGATGTCCGAGACGATCGAATGGTAGAGCTGAGAACGGAGATGTTTCGAGTTTGTGGTAGTCAGGATTGGGAAAAGGGTTTGAAGGAGACTATCTAACCTATTAGCCAGGCTTTCTACTACCTATAAGCATCAAGGTGGAATACATACGCTGTTGAAGGAATCACATCTTTATTTCTTAACTGTACGAGACACTGAACCAACTTCTCTCGCAAGTCAGGCTCGAGGGTATTATGATGATGAAGGAGCAAGTCCGCCAAATCCTGCGGGAATCGTTTGGTAACATCGGGGTAACAATCAGCGACATGAGTAATGAACCCTAATTGCTCAATGAACGGCTCGCTATCATATCCTTCGGGCTGCGCAAGAAAGATGTCTCTCTGCGACTCGTAGTGTCGGAACTGGATCAGAAAATCGTCCCGGTAGGATCTAAAGGCCACAAACCAATTGGTTAGTTGAGTCTAGTTCGGCGATCTTGGAATCCGACGTTGGAGCAAGACCTTAACTTACGGTGGATCCCGTCTGATCTGATTCTGCAAACTCGGCCTGCGGGTACGGTTTCGTCGCATTAGTTTCCTCGCTGGTATGCAACATCGTACAGGGGATATTACAAATTCGTCTGCTTCTCCAAAGCTGTTCTCTTTCGCTTGACCATTTTTAAGGCTTCTTTTCTTGGGGTAGGTGCCTAGAAAGTTCAGTTGGGTATTCCAGCGTCGACGTCTGAATATTCTGCGGTTCTGGGATTCGCGACGTTTAAAAAAAATAATAGCGAAAAAGACATCGAAGATTCGGAACTATTCCTAAAACGCCGTGTCTTGGCAGCAAGCCATGCGTCTAGCCCCATTTGGGAATCCAACAGCATACAACACATCGCATGGTCCTAAACATATCCTAAACAGGAGTCCAGATCGTGGTGTCTATCTCGCACTTCGGAGCATATTAATGCCTCATACAGACCGATTTTGGCTCCCGGGTATCTTCAAAAACTCAAATTCGCCCTTCGAAAACCATGCGTTTACGTTCGATTCAATGATCACAAGACCGCACGATGAGACTCCCAACCAATGTCTTCGCTAAACATTTCAAGGATCGCTCAACAAAGCAATCGAACCTTCCGAGTAAGGATTAATCTCGCTGGCCACAGGCACGACAGCAATGCATCCAAGCAATCGTATAGTAATTCTGTTGGAGGAGTACCAAGGTTTGACATTTTTTTGTCGAAAGGACTGGATTTGAATATTCGTTTTTACACTCCCAGGTGCCGGAATGACTATTCCGAACGAAGGAATCTGGATCTCCGAATTTGTAAGCGGAGTCACATAGCGTTTATGGAGTTTGATGTCGCCATTCAACGCCTGCATCCTGCAACCCAGCCGCTATCAGTCAGAGGCCCAAGCCATGAGACCAAGACTCCAAGGTCGCCTCGGTCTACCATAGGGAGGGAAGCCTAGTTTGGAAGCTATGTCTAGGCATGCGGGCCACAGAAACAAGGAGAAACTAACGTCAATATCAGGATGGTCGATTCTCGCCCCCGCATGGGTTTGGGATTAGGTTTATGTCTCGTGCGGACCAGCTTAAGGTTGGAGATGTGGCCATGTGGGGGCGGGTATGGCGCCAAGCGAGCAGGCTTCTGCAACATACAACCACCCCCAACCCAAGCTCGTATGGGGAATCCTAAGTCGTATGCGTTCTATTTCTCCGAGAATACTAAATAGAAAAGTAATTCATGATGTTCTTTTGTTTCAACGAACATAACAACTTGAGTTTGCAGCATTATCTACAATAGCCCCCTGATCCCTGCTCTTCGGTAGGCAGCATATCCCGTAAGACGATCAGTCAGGAAAACGTACGGATGCCGGCCACCTTCCCTAAAGGGCAGCACCTACAACATCGAAACTTCCTATCGAAGTTTAACCCATGATGACGAGTGTTCAACGTATCATTGTTTTACTAACCCTGATAGATTCGCAATAGCTATTCGTCCTAACTAATTGGCTATTCTTCCACATAACTCACAGCGATAAGAAAAATAAACATTACTCCACAGCATGCTAGCAAAACATTGGCGCTTTAGTATCTGTTTTCAAGAAGGACCCAAGTTGCAGATCATGTCTGTATTCCCTAGTTTAGGAACAGGGGAAGGTCCTATAGCTATCGTACTGTCTAACTGTAGCGCTCGGAAAGGCTTGTAGCTTGTCCGTGGGCAAAACAAGCATGCGGTACGATAGCAAAAAGAGTATATGCTACACTGGAGCAAAGAAACAAGAGGGATATACGCAAAAACAGAATGGCACAATACGGCGTAACTAACGACAAAAGGATCGCAGGGGAAAATGTATAAATGGCAGCTGAAGACGCCGGATCGACAGGAGAAAGGTTCTCCAGACGGTAGTCAAGTAGCAGCATTGCATCTAGAGCCACAATACAACTTCAATCCCAACTTGCAATCATGAAGTTCACACAATACGCCGGCGTCGCTAGCTTGCTAGTTGGCGCTACAGTCGCAAAGGAGATCCCCCAGGATCTCGAGCGCCACCGCCGAATCTTCGCTAATGGCCAACGACATATGGAGATTATGGCCAAGAAGCATGTAAGTTGAGCATTTTATAATCTACATTCGTCCTAGATATGATGCAGTTGAGCTATTTTCTAACAGGGATGTATCATAGGCTATCTGGGCCCGTCAGGAAGCCGAAGGTCTTTTCACAGCTCCATATCCAGAGCTGGGGTACACCAAGTGCGTAGCCGGCGTTGCTGCGGCCATCCCCGGCGATAAGAGCAATACTTTCCGATGCGACAATGTACGTCTTTAGTCACTACGTCTCACGTATGGTGATATTTTGGATACTAATGAAATTTGAATTTCTGTAGCTTGATCTTCATCACTTCCTTTCCCACACCGCTCTTGGAAGCAAGACCGGGCAAGGCTCCTCTTCATGGGGATGGGTCGCCCCAAGCGGTCGTGAATTCGTCGCCATCGCGCAAGCCGATGGGGCCGCCTTCGTTGAGATCACCAAGGAGGGAAAGATGATCTATCTCGGTCGCCTTCCTCAGCACCACGAGGCCCAGCCCAGCATCTGGCGTGAACTCCGCGCCTACAGGCACTATATTCTGATCGGTAGCGAAGCCGAGAGGCATGGTATTCAGATCTTCGACATGCGCAAGGTGAGTGCTCCCGCGTAGCAGCTTAAGCATCCACTTTAGATCAATGGCCTCTAACATGCATAATTGATATAGCTCCAAAGCATTGACCCAAAGAACCCAGTCGTTTTCGACACCAACAAAGACCTTGCCAGCCGGTACAAGGACTTGCCGATTGGCCGAACCCACAATGTCGTTGTCGACGAGAAGAACAAGTACGCTGTCGCTGTCGGCGCTGCTCCTCGTTCTGACAAATGCAAGGCCGGGTTGATCTTCATTGATCTTACCGACATCTACAACCCAACTAGCCCTGGATGTGCTAGCGAAGACGGATACGTCCATGACGCTCAATGCCTGCCATACAAGGGACCTGATAAGAGGTACAAGGGTCGCACCATCTGTTATGGATACAACGAAGATACTCTCACCATCTACGATGTCACCGACCGCACTAACGCCACTATCATCTCCCGCACTTCCTACGAGGGTGCTTCCTACACCCACCAAGGCTGGGTTCTTGACAAGAGCTGGCAAGATTACTTAATCATGGATGACGAGTATGATGAATACAACGGTCGTGGTCCAGCGAAGGACGGCCGACCAATTACCTATATCTGGGATATCAAAGATCTCCACAACCCCAAGCAGACCGGTTACTACAAGGGTAAAGTTCGTGCCATCGACCACAACCAATACATTGTCGACGGATACGTTTACCAGAGCAATTACGGAAGCGGTCTCCATGTTGTTGACATTACTTCGATTCCCAAGGACCCATCCGGTGCTGGCGTTCATGAAGTCGCCTTCTTTGACATCTACCCAGAAGATGATGGCAAGGAAGACGGTGGTGTCCTCGAGTTCGTTGGCAGCTGGTCTTCTTATGCCATGCTTCCAAGTGGTTATGTCCTCGTCAACTCCATTGAACGTGGAGCCTTCATCGTCAAGTTGCAGCGTAAGAACACCAAGGCCCGAGGCAGCCGACTTGGCTGGTAGAGAAACTCAGACCAAAACAGACCCTATGACATTCAGCCTTATATAACCGCTAGCTTGCAATCAGGCTCGCAAGAGTTCGATTAATAAGTTAATATTGGCCAAGTTCAATTTGCACTAGCTTCCAATTTGCCCAGATACCATCTCGTTGGGCTTTGTTTCCTTTTATTGTTATATAAAATGATACCCTATTATACCCTTCGAATTCACTATATATATAAAGACCAATTTATTTTCTGTTCCTTCTCAGCTTAAGCTTTGTATCGATTCACCCTTTGATAATAGGCCATCGACTATCAGTATATACTCAGACCGATTATGAGTGGGCATCTATGTATATGGGATTCTCATGTTGCATGATCAATTTCAGTTTTAATTTTGCTGGCGATATCAAAATACATACCCTCAAACGCTGCGCCAATGAATCGTCTCGTATATACCTGCGTATAAAATAGATATTTTCTACTACGTATACGTATACTGAGAAACCAATGCGGTAAGCTCAATCACATTCCGAGGTTGAATTAATGCATTCATGGATAGTCCACCTTTTTTTTAATAAAAAAAAACCCTATATCTCGGGTATCTTTCTTCGTATTTTATGCATGATTCTGTCAACGTTCCGTAAATAGGTATTTCCCACTGGCTTGATTTGGCCCTAGTTTAATCAAACAACCCTCCGATTCGATGAACTGTTTAGAGGGATCCGGGACCACGGTTACTAATATTAATGAGTTAACACCAACATCGGAGCGTATATGAACTCTCGATCAAAGATTGGGTTAAATGTCGAATTTATAGATCCGATCTCTAATTTTCACATCAAGCAGCCGCCTTTTATGTTGTGGCTTTGACGGAATCAATTTAGTATTATGTATCTCGGGACAGTGCAGATTCTGAATTCAAATTAAGCACGAACAGCGTTATACAATCTAACCAATTTGTCTCTCATGAACCGATATGAAATCGCTCTATAGATCCGCTAGTTGAATGATCGATTTTGATAAATTTATAGATGCAAGCTGAAGTTAGCAATAAAGGATAGTCAGCAACACAGCGAAGTGTGGTATTGTGTACCCCCAACTGCAGACGGGTCGTTGTAGATTTAAGTACATAGGTAGCTCTTATACACCAGGACCTCTGACAGCAACTTCTCTTCTTCCCCCCCTCCTCTTTCAAGGCGCATGATCTAGATCACCAAAATCCTCCTCTTCGAATCTTTTACTCTCTCATCACATCCTCTCTATCTGTTCATCCGTTCTTGCCTTCAGAATCGATATCCATCTCTCCGAGAAATCAAACCCCTCGTCCTTCCTTCCTCCTTTGCAATTGGTTTCATCTTTGCTCATCTTTGCTCTCTTATTCAAGTCTCAGCTCATCGTGGCAGCAGCAGAACCAGCAGCTATCCTTTGGATTGGTGATATCTACTCGATTCTCCAGCTCCAAGCTTGCTATCCTCGCTTTAAGCCTTTTTGTTTTCGCATCAACTTCTCCTAACTTCGGCTTCCCGTACTTCGGATTATTGAATCTCACATCACGCGTGCACGACAGAGGTAGTTGATGCTAAATCTTCTCTTCCACTTGCACAACCTATTTCTCACATCCCATTCAGTGTCGTCCTCCTCATCAGTGTTCTCTTCTCTTTCGAGACTCGCTCTACCGACGAGCCGACAGAAGTTACTCCATCCGCTTATAACCCATCGATTTTCCAGACATCAGTCTATATCATCAACTCAACCTTTAATATTTCTGAAAATATGTCTTACTCTCGAGCTCTTTCTTTCCTCGAGCAAGCTTCTGAGCTGGTACCATACCTCAAGAATGGGCAGTTCTTTTTCCTTCTCCTTATCATCCTAGGATACTTTACAGCGGTTTCCCCACAGGTGGCTTCAGCTATTGGCCACATTTTCGTTCTAGCCCTGAGCATGGCGCGTCTGGCCTCGTAAGTGATCCCCTAAAATGTCCTTCGTCGAAAAACCTAGCTAATGGTCCGCCGGTATCTAATCAGCGGAGCACTGCTCATGTTTTTCCCTCCGTTGATCGTCACACACATGTACTTCAAGTATCCTGAGACATATATGGCCCTTATCAGTGCCACGATTTTCTTTGTGGGGAAGGTTCTCACGATTCTTGGAGGCCATTTCCATGGGTAAGCTCCTCTTCCTTTGTTCTTTCAAGTTTCCTCCTAGATGAGTTGCTAAAATTTCACGAATTAGCATTTTCACCCAGTGGATAGAGGGCCATCCCGGTCTACAGGACTTTCTGGACCAAGTGTCAACGAGAGGGCTAGGCCAGTGGATCCAGGACCTCGCGGTCCGGATCACTGAGCCAGCCCACACTGGTAACCCAACCATGTCGGTGCCCCCAAGCCCAGATACCACGATCGACCACATGGTCCCCGGCAGCGAAGAGTCATCGGATTTAAATTCCGATGGCTCTAGCGGCCTCGGGACGGGGTCTTATGGTGTGGACCCTTCAGACTCGGACGGGGCTGAGGAGTCGGGGTCTTCTGGTGTCCCGGACTCGCCCATTGCCAGCTCGGAGTCTTCGCCTGGGGAAACCGCCCTCGTGACTGTACCAAGGTACAACCTGCACTCCCCAGTACAGGTTTGGTACAGTCGCGGGGGTCGGTTTCACGACCCAGAGACTCCGTGCCCAAAGAGGGACCCAAAGACCCCAATCAGTGGGGTTGAGACTCCGATGACGCCACTCGTCCGGGTCCGCAGCCAACGGTTCCCCACACCGCCACGATTTCGCCGCCGCAGCCAGGCTTCGGCCAAGGAGTACGGGACGTTGGCGGAGCTGGTCGCGGACTCCATTCCGGAGCCGCGACAGGAGAGCTCCGTCGTCCCAGAGTATGCCTCTGGGAATGTGCGTGCCCCTCCAGGGTTTGAGGGGGTGGTCCCGGGTACCCCATTTTGGGCGAAATGCTAGATGGCTCGGCCATCGAGGGGTGGATTCCTCGCCGTCAGTCAAGGTTTTCTCACCTTTGGTGGGTAACTTTGGCTGGCGGTGGTGTTTCCCCCTTCGATCGGTCAGCCGTCTGAGCTTCTTTATTTGGTGTCCTTCGGGACTTTTTTATTATCATTACTATCAGAATTCAAGGGGCCGAGGCCCATATTTATTCGAACTCTTCGGTCTCGCACACTGTTCCTCGTCGTGATTTCTATCCTATCGAGCAACATAATCACCTTTAGAAGTAAATACAAAGGTTTGTTAACACCTTCATGCTGATAATTCGCATCAAGTTGGCATATGTCTGGTACTTGCCTATACGTACATCCATATGTGTGATATATACCTATGTTGGTATAATATATACTAGCGAAGGTATGGTAGGTATCATAAATGGGCAATGCTAATTGGTAAAACACTGAACAAAGCGAACAGTAAGAAGAAACCATCTTATGGAGTACAAACTTGGGATTACGGAACCATTTAGATCCTAGACGACGTTTCTTCAAGAATAACTAAACTACGATCGATCACGAAGTGCATATAATCTTGGGCTAAATACAACGCAGTAGCTGTTAAAATGCAACAGGGTACTACAAATCTGACAAGTTTACGCAAAAATACTAGACATCACATAGAATCCGAGACGGTGGCACATCTTTAGGGCAATGTAACTCCCTCAATTTCTTCGGTGCACTTGAGCCAGAGCTTCTCCAGGTACCCCTGTTTCCTTTCAAGAGCTTCGCGATATGCCTGGGCATGTATTGCGACAGAACTGATTACCGCCTCATTCAGGGTAGCAATAGCCATCGGTTCGTCGGTCAAACCTTCGGTGTAGGAATCCAAAGAGGGCGAAGGTGGTAATGGAGGTAGGGAAGGTGGCCCTAGTTGAACATTGAATAAGTCGGCGAGCGTAGACGGGGCGAGCGGGGCAGTACAGGATAGCGGTGCCGGCTTGGAAGCGTACTCGGATATAGGCTCTAGCAGGTCAATGAGAATGGCGCCATCCTGTTGATACTGAGCCACAGAAGCGCCGGGGCCGATGGGAGTATCATTAGCGCCATCACCACCAGCATTTCCACGGACCTTGCTATCGTACTTCTGAGCAATGGCAGCGATACCGGGTGCCGCGACTGGGGTCGGATACGGAGAACCAGCTTTTGGATAATGTGGTCAGCTTTCTCGTAACCTAGAAATAGAAGGGGCGAGGTGATGAATTACCAGTAGCAAAGATATCTGTGCTGAGGGACAGTCTCCTCGGGATACTATCCCTCTCGGCTAGAGTCAAGGAGGCGGGGTGAACTGGGCGGGTGCTGACAAACCGCAGGCAGGCAGTTGAGCTTCCCTTGAGTTCTGTTTGCACACGGCTGGCCAACCGGCGGAGATAGTCAAATCTAGCCGAGAGCTGCTGGGGTTGAAGGATAACAGGTGAGGTATTCCCCCCTCCAAACGCAATTAACTGCGGGACATCGAGAAATTTCATTGCAAATGAGACATCCAGATACCCTCCGGTAGGTCGCGCCCGGTGGGTGTCGCATGTCCAAGATGCGATGGAACGTGCAGGCCAAACGAGAGCGTAAGATGGAACCTTGGAGGTCGCTCCCTTGTCGGCCATGGCCACCTTGTTGATGCGTCCGGAGGTAAAAACGACAACTTTCCCCTCTCTGAGAGCGAATTTGAGAACGGGGCACTGGAGTGCCTCGGGAATTATCCATGTTCTCTTGTAGGAGCTCCAGGTTTCAACAAGCGCTGTGAAGGCGTCCTTGATGAAAATGGCTGGGTTGGTGGTGAGGAGAGTTGCATTCAAGGCTGCGTTAGTGGAAGGAGGTCCAGAGACCGCCATCACAGGTATACGTAGCTTCCTGTTTGTATTGGAAATAGAGGTAGTAGCAGTAGCCTTTGCTGGTCGGGAAGGGAGACTAGATGGGATGGAGGTAGGAGGGGGGGAACCAGAGAGACTAGAACCGCAGCTCGCAATGATGTAACGTATGCTACTCTCATTACCGGACATGATCAATATATATAGACCTTCCAGAGGAGGAGGAGCTATCTCGTGGAGTAATCGTGCTATTCGACAGGTTTGTGTCAAGCAGGTATATATGGAAAGCAGGATTTTGCAGTAGGAAATTTAAGGGAAGAAGAAAAAATTTAGGATGGAGATGAGAATGATGCGATTCAAAGCTATTATATATAGTCATCTTGAGACTGAAGCTGAGCCCACCAGGGACAATAGGAGTATTATCAAGATGCATTCCATGTACATGAGCAAACTATACTATATACTGTACTGACTGGAACCTTCTGTAGGGCTCTTAGCTTCTGTCTGTCTCCAAAAGCTTTTCTCAGATAAAGCTCAACCAAAGAACATAATATAAACTTTAGACTGCTCTCAATATAACGTTAGAACTGTTAATTAATATTTAGGGTATGTTATATTGAAAACAACACATTTACAGATCAAAATACCACATGCGGCCGAATCGGGTTAGAACGGTCTCAATTGCCTAAAAGGGAACCCTGCTCAGGCCTAAAACGGGCTTCGGAGACGGCTCGATAGCTCCGACAGAAAAACACTGTTCTGAAACGCCTACATCGGACGTACTATTACTTCTAAGTCCTCCATATAATAGCTAATAGTATAACACCGAAGTCCTAGCTTATGTATTTCCCTTTTTCGCTCAGAGAAAAAGAGAAACAGAATAGAACCCGAATTAAATTAATTGTTTGGCAAGGGCTCGTCCCCACGTGGGAGGGAGTCATCGTCTACTGGTCTACTTAACGTATAACCCCAATCCTTCACACAATTGAGGTAATACGGAGTACATGTACATGTACATAAGTCCTTACATGGACACAAATATACCGAGTATTTGTTGTATACGTTGTACGGGTAGTGTTACTAGATTCTAATTGTATTGATTTCGAAGCGGTGCCATTGGCCAATTGGTTTTTTTTTCTTTATTTAAAACCCTGCGGTGCAGCGCAAATTCATTAATCGTCGACGAACACCCAAATTCAATTGTCAATTAACCACAACCTTTCCATCTCCACTTCACTTCACTCCACTCCACCACCACTGTCATTGCCACTACCATTACACTGACCTCTCCGCCTCGTTAGTCCGGGTATATAAGTAGCCACCGCCGGATTCTAACATCGTATCCATTCTTTCTATCTCTTGATTCCTCCTCTTCATCTGTCGTTCTCGTATCATTCAAGATCACAAGGTTCTTCCTCCTGTTAATCACCAACTAGCAACTGTTGGCCCCATTAAATTTCGAAACACCAACAAATCGACCAAGATGCCTTCTTTGTGGAATTCAGGGCTCGAGGAGTCTGAAGATGTCAGAGGTATGATCCTAATTCCCAATTCCTTCTGTTTCATCTCCCGTATTCCTGTATTCCTGTCTGTCGGTCTGTCGGTCTCTCTATCTGCCCATGTATCATCAACATCAGTCACCCGTTATTACTACGATCATTATCTAGCTTCTGTTGTCATGACTTTTGCTAACGGTTTCGGATTCGCAGTTGTTGGTTATGATCCTCTCATTCCGCCACAACTTCTCCAACATGAAGTCCCCGCTGTAAGGCCTCCACTTACCCCTCCAACATCGTACATCCACCCCACAGTCCCTGCAACACATGACTAACGCTCACTTTTCTTTGGGAGACAGCCTGCAGAAAGCAAAAAGACCGTTATCCAAGGCCGTAGAGATGCCATCAACGCCCTGAATGGCTCCGCCGATAAGCTACTGGTCATTGTCGGACCTTGTTCCATTCATGACCCTGAGACCGCCCTCGAGTACGCTGGTCGTCTGAAGGCTCTCGCCGAAAAGCTGTCCGATGATCTTGCTATCGTCATGCGAGCTTACCTCGAGAAACCCCGTACCACTGTCGGATGGAAGGGTCTAATCAACGACCCCGATATTGATGAGACCTTCCAAATCAACAAGGGTCTCAGAGTCAGCCGTAAACTCTTCTGCGATCTTACCGCCCTAGGTGTTCCAATTGCCAGCGAAATGTTAGATACCGTCTCCCCACAATATCTGGCTGATTTACTTTCCGTCGCGGCCATCGGTGCTAGAACCACTGAATCGCAGCTTCATCGTGAGCTCGCTTCGGGTGTTTCTTTCCCCGTCGGATTCAAAAACGGAACGGATGGTGGTTTGTCTGTGGCAATTGACGCCATTGGCGCTGCTGCTCATCCTCATCACTTCATGGGTGTCACGAAACAGGGCCTGGCGGCTATCACCAGGACCACCGGTAACCCAGACTGCTTCGTTATCCTCCGTGGAGGAAGGGACGGACCGAATTACTCAGCCGAGCACGTCGCAAAGGTCAAAGCCGCCTTGAAGAAGGCAGGTCAGAAGGAGATCATGATGATTGACTGCTCGCACGGAAACTCGTTGAAGAATCACAAGAACCAGCGCCCCGTCTCTGAGGACATTGCAAACCAGATCAGAGCTGGCGAGGAGGGCATTGTTGGTGTTATGATTGAGTCGAATATCAATGAAGGAAAACAATCTGTTCCAGCCGAGGGTCCAAGTGCTCTCAAGAAGGGTGTTAGTATCACTGATGCCTGTGTTGGATGGGAGGAAACCGTTGAAATTCTTGAAAACTTAGCCGCTGCGATCAGGGAAAGGAGAGAGAAGCGTCCTTCCGGAGACAACAAGGATGGCGATAGCGATGAATAAGAGTATCGTTAGGATTTGATGGTTTGATTCGCTGTCGGGTGTAGCAGCCGACAGAGCATTTTTATCTCCTTTATTTATCATTTTTAATACTTACTTCAGCATCTCCTCTCTAATAGCTTTAGACTATCTGATTGCATCCACAATCCCGAGAGAGGAAGCCATTTATCATAGTTATCATCATCCTAGGAGATGCTCTAATATTGATAGAAAAAAATGAATGAAAGAAAAAAATAGAATTTCAGCCTCACAGGCTTGAGAAAATGTCCATTCTTCCTTGGAAATGTGAAAGTTGACATTATACACAAAAAGCTCTATAATATCTACAAGAATACATATGTACATATACAAAGCGACCCAGCTCCCATATAACACCCCCTATTGTAGCTCGGCTACGGCAGGTGCCGTCTCAACTTTACTTATCCTCGACGCCTTATCAATACCATTAACACCCCATCCCTTAAGCTTCCTCACTCTCAGCTTGAGCATGCTCTTTGATACCAACCTCCTACCCGTCTTTGTCGTTTTGCCCCTTCCAACAATTTCTCCTTCTTGTTTAGCCCTGCCCGCCATCATGATGGGGATGGTCTCCATTCGGCCGATGGCCCGTTCCTTATCTGTGAACTTGATCTGGTGTTGATGGATTGCAACGTTGGGAGTTTCCGAGATAGCCTCGTTCTCTGCGAGGGCTGGAGCAAGCCTTGTAGAAGTTCCCTGGGCGAGGATGCGGTGGAATTGCTTTATCAGCTGACCTGGTGTGGAAATGGCATGCATGACTGGGTCGGTTAGAGGTATTCCGGTCAATAGCATGCTTCGTTTCAAGACCTATATCCCCACTAATTCAGCATCGACTTTGCGATCCAACCAAGTTTGTTTATGTAGAACTTACCGCAAACTTCAAACTAGCCCCACCTAGCGTCATACTTTTCCAATCATCTCCTTCGGCTTTTTCAATTCCCTCTACAAGCTCTAAATCCGACTTCAATGGCTGTTTTTGTGATATCGCATATTCCTTGATACGTCTTGCTACGTCTGGAGATCTGAAGTCAAACTTGTAGTCCTTCCCATCTTCGGTTTTTGTGATTTTTACTTTCTCGGTGAGGTATTCCGGGCCCTTATAGGTTACGCATGCTTGTGTAGGTTTCGATTTTGCGATTGCGAGTGAGTACGTTTCCACAACGGCACGGCGGACGGCAGCAGCGACTTCCTCCGGATTTTCGAGCCGTGTTAGAAGGAATCTGTATGTCATCGATACCATTAGCTACCAGTTGTCATGGCCCAATTGACCATCGTCGGTCAAAATGCAATGTAACAGATACCTCCAAATCCGATTCTTTGGATCCCATTTCTTCTTCATGAATGCCCCCCGTGTTCCAGCCACAATCATATCCCTGGCATCTACATCTGGTGCATACGTCGCCTCCTTTTCCGCCCTCAGCTTCTCTTTTTCAGCCTCTGTCTTCGCATCCTGTTTCTTTATCTGTTCGTATTCCTGTGCTTCGATACGTTCTATCTCCCGTTTTTCACGTTCTTCTGAAGTAAGTTCTTTGTAAGGATCAGCAGGACCTGCTTCACCCCAAATTGCTTTACGCCATTGCTGAGGGTTCGTGAGTTTGCTGTCGTCCTTATAGGTTGGTTGGGTAGTATGGATGGCACGTCGGGTGAGGGTTAGATGGTGGGGCTTTGCAATTGTAGCATGGGGAAGGTCGGTGAGGAGGACGCGGGAGAGGCGGGTCATCGGTTTCATTGTGACGGGTTTATAAGAGAAAGGTACCGGATTATATGTCGGAGAACGATTCAAAAGGCATTGGCCCCTCCCTGGCGATTGCTTTGAATTCTTGAACTGGGTTGGAGATATCGCTGTATATCGAAGACGTCGAAGGTTTTGTTCAAACGGGTTGGAATTTTTTCCGTGTTGTTCGGGCCTGTTTCGCTTAGTTAGGCCCACTAGCCCGGCATCGTACCAGCCAGCATAGCCAGGAGAGTCCCAACTGGTGGTCGTGCCCCAACTTTAAACCACGATCAGTACACCAATCCCAATCATGTCATCGAAGCTCAAATCCCGCTGGGACACCGAAACTGCCGAGGATGCCGCTGAAGCCGCCCGCCGAAAAGCTGAGAAGGAAGCCAAGAAAGCGTTAAAACTCGAGAAGGCCCGAAAGGCCGAAGAAGAAGCTGCGGCTGCACGTAGGCGACACGAGGATGGGGAACGGTACGCGCAACAGTCGCTAGGCGTATCAGACGAACCGCCTTCCAAACGACGGAAAGTCTCAGCGGAACCAGATGACGATGCAGCTACCTCGCCGAAGAGGAAGAAACATGCTTCCGGTACTACGAACGGAGACAGGGATACGGGCGAAGCGCGGTTACTACGATTTCCTGCGCCAGAGATCAAGCCATGTAACTCGGTAGACGATTACGAACCATTGAACCGTATCGAAGAGGGTTCATATGGCATCGTATCTCGGGCACGGCACATTGCTAGTGGAGAAGTGGTGGCATTGAAAAAGTTAAAGTTGGAAGGGGAGACGGATGGATTCCCTATTACAAGTCTACGGGAGATTCAGACATTAATGGCAGCACGGCATGCCAATGTTGTGAATTTACGAGAGGTAGTCGTGGGCGAACAGCTGAACCAGTGCGTGTCATCCTATTGCATTTTTTTCATGCAGGTTTTTTTTTTGCACCGTTTTTTTGTCATGATGACGAGAAGTTGTCAGAGACAAGGTGAGAAGTCTGTATGGGATGGTCACTAATACTAGTCAGGGTATACATAGTCATGGACTTCATCGAACACGACCTCAAGACCCTCCTCGACGATATGCCCGAGCCATTCTTGCAATCTGAAGTAAAAACGCTCATGTTACAGCTACTATCCGCCACCGCCACCATGCACACGAATTGGATCATGCACCGCGATCTCAAGACGTCGAACTTGTTGATGAACAATCGGGGACAAATCAAAGTTGCAGACTTCGGGCTAGCACGGTACTTTGGCGACCCATGCTTGCCATTAACTCAGCTAGTTGTTACGCTGTGGTACAGAAGTCCTGAGCTGTTACTGGGGGCGCAGAAATATGGAACTGCGATTGATATCTGGAGTATTGGGTGTATTTTCGCAGAATTGATCCTCAAGGAGCCCTTATTCCAGGGCAAAAGCGAGATTGATCAATTGTCCAAGATATTCGAGTTGATGGGTGTACCGACGGACGAAGAGTGGCCTGGATGGAGACGGCTACCGAATTCGAAGAGCTTGAGATTTCCAAGGACAAAACAAACGTAGGTTCTTTCCCTCCATTCCCCTAGAGTCTACACAAAAGCGCGAGAAATACATTTCAAGGGTGTACACTAACGATGACACCATGAGCTCTTCTTCATTCTATAGCACTGGTCATTTACTTCGCTCCAAATTCCCACTTCTAACCACTAACGGCGTCTCCCTACTATCTTCCCTGCTATCCCTCGACCCTTCAAAACGGATTACGGCGGAAGAAGCCCTCAAACATCCCTACTTCCGAGACGACCCCAAACCGAAATCCGAAGCTATGTTCCCCACCTTTCCCTCGAAGGCTGGGCAAGAGAAACGAAGACGGCTCAACAGCCCTTCGGCGCCCATGAGGGGTGATGCTCCGCAATTATTCGGAGAGGTCGGCTTGGCAGGTCGAAGTGGACTATTTGCTGGGCTAGACGAAGAAGAGGTTGGCGGCGGCTTTTCGTTGAAGGTGCATTAGAGATTTTTTTTTACCAAACAAAAAAAAACCACCAAGCAATCAAACCGTTTAGGCAAGTTAATTCTTGCCTAAGTTGTTATGCATTATTTTTGCATCGTGCAGGATTCAGCAGTGGAGGGATCTCAAGTGGGGAGGTGTTCAACTTATATGCATGACTGGATGGCGAAACCCCGGATGTATCGATACCCCTCGATAGGTGATAAGTTTAAAGAGGCATGAACCAATAGCTCGTGGTAGAATAGACCATATTAAAGCGGATGAATCTCGCAATCTTGTTTTTCTCGATCGATCTAAGACCTTTAATAGGCATGCTATAACTTGATACTATAGCTAAGATCTTGTTCCCTAGTAGATTCCTCCAAAAGAGGTTTAACGCCCATGTTGTATGCAAGATGGATCCAAAGTAATGCTCCTCCTTAGCTATCTGTTCCTCATCTTGGTCCCCGCCGACCTACAGATCCCCCCTTCGGCACCTTTTGATAAATACAGAACATGTACGCCAAGATGCCAGAAAGTAGCCCCCAAATCACAGTAAGCGAAAATTGATCTGTAAAAGTTCCGAAAATGAAAAAGAGTTCCCGGCAAACCCTTCCTCGTTTTATGGTGGTATAGAGAAAGAAGAAAAGTAGTTCATGCATAGATGTATGTGGTGCTTGTGTTTCAAAATAATAATAAAAATGGGAGTTTCTACCGTACTAGTAGTATACTTGGGCCCTTCACCGACCTGGCAGCTGTTCGTACCGAGTTTGAGGGTTCTGTATAATTCAAATTAGTGGGCTATCACCTACAGCGAAAGAGAGAGAGAAAAGTTGTGATATCACATACAAACCACTTTGATATCCACGGCCTGATAGCTGCGTAAAGAAGTAACATTCCGGTAGCCGTAATAAAGATCAATACGACGGCTTGGTCTTTAACGGAATCACGCTCTATTTCCAACAAGAATTAAACGGGTCAGCCTCTCCTGATTCATATCCTCATATCGAAAATAAAATGATGTTGGCAGCCGTTTTTCCACAGCTGAGCGGTTATATGTCTACTACCGGTGTTATAATATCTAAATCTTAAAACACCGGAGTACCTAGCGCGGAAAAAAATAGATCTATGTGGGAAGAAAAATAACGGCTTACGGAAACAGCTGGTGGAGATTTCATCCTCCTTCTTGCCATCACAGATGTTAATGTTGGAACTTCGGCAAAAGCTCCTGTTGCAGTCAAGGCAGGTTAGAGCTTTCGGGTCGTCATGGTCCAGAGGGATGATTATAGAGGAGGCACCGCAAGTGCATTTGCAATAAGAGAGGGGGTCGGCAGCGGCGGAAAGGATGAGAAAGAAACTAAAGCCCAGGAAGAGGTGAAGCAGGAGGGTGGGTATTCGGGACATATTGCTTTTTATTATGGATATACGTTCAATGCAATGTGAAGTAAGGGGTGGCTTGTGTGCGTGCGTATGTGCGAGTGGGTTTCGAAGGTCTAGATCGTTGGAATATCTTGGTAATAGCTATATATGGGAGATACGGCGCAAGTGTGTGCTGGGGTGTAGTGGTGGTAGTAATAGCGGTGATGATGATAGTGGTGGTGGTGGTGGTGGTGGTGGTGGTGGGGGGGAAGCTAGAGCTAGGGAAGCTGCCGCTGATGGAGCTGTTGGATGTGGAAGAGTAGTGTTCTGTTAATGTAATGGCGATGATGAAATTGGCGACAGAGACAGAGCGGACAGACGAGTCAGCTTAAGCAGCCGCCAGATCGCGGACTTGGCTGAGATGGAAGAAACAGGGCCAGATACTCTGTAACCGTGTTGGACTAGTCCGGATTGGAGATTGGGTCGATGCTCAAGTGCCTACCGAGCAAGCTTAGTTGCTAAGTATATCACCCAGAGGTATGTGGTGTACATGTACTTTGTACAGGAGCTGGCGGCTGGTGAAGGAAGTGGGCAGGGCGGGCAGGGTAGCACATGGTATGGCGACGGAGTGTGGTCCGCTCGCCTGTTTTGGGCGGGTCTTTTTCCTGCCATGGAAATCGAGAGTGGAGTCGCAATGTGTTGCAGACGGGTCTGGATCGGCAACGACACACAACACATTTTGCCTAGTGCAATGCAGCGACTGGGAGATCGGCACGGACGCTTCTCTTCTGGGTTCGAATTCCTCAACGTTGACGGTCCTGTTAACGTTAACGGTAACTACCTAGGTAGTACACTAGGTAAGTAAGTAACTATGCACACATGTACACAGCACTTCACCATGCACCAACGGGCATCCGCGTCGCCTATTCTTTCTCTTCCACTTCGATCTCATGCTTCATATTACCATTTTATACATGGGCTAGGCCGGGTTGGACTGGACTTAGCTTAGCTTAGCTTAGCTACAGAAGCTACTGACATTATTACACACTGAACTTAGGTACTCACCAACTTGCTAGTGCTCTGTCTAATGCAAGCAGCTTCACTCACATCCGTCGAAACAAGGTTACTACTAACTTAGAGCATCGCCATTATGGCGATCTTAATTCGAACGCCTCATCTATTCTCAAGCCAATCGACGGATAAGGATCTCTTCTTCCGACGTAGCGCGTATCCGTGGCCTAATATCACGCCGTTAACTCTCACTCGGATAGCAGGTAACCCCCTTTAACTTCTAGCATCCCTATCGATTACCTCTCTCCATATATCACCAATTTCCTATTCTGAAATTAATAGACTAAACCAAGTCCGACGAATAATAGATTGGTAACTGTCCTCCGTAGCCCGTTTCTGGTTTTTTCGTATCAGATTCCCTCCCGCGTTCAAATCTTGGGTATGCATGCCATGGCACGCTGTGCGGGGCCGACAGAGCACATCGTGTGGCTGGTTTAACACCTCGGCCTCCCCTGGCTTCGATATGAAGAGCTGCACCTCTCCTCAACTGCGAAAGGTTGTGATTCGTTCAATCTGTTAGACATGTACGAAATCTATTGGGGGCAAAGGAGGTGGAAGTTCACGCAGATTTTCTTCTTTCCTTTTTTGAGATATCACTTACCTCATACATTGTTCTTATTCTGTTCAATTTGTCAAACCCACTTCGGCATGATCTTTGTCTCCAAAACTGCAAAATTTTGAAAAGAAGAAAAGAAGAAACGAAGGTCCCTGCATCAGGCAATTGCTTCTTCAAAATTAAAAAGGGTATTCTCGCCGTGGCACACTAACTGCTCGGTACACAACGGTTCGCTTCAGTTCTGGCTGATACACATGTACCCGCAGCATATGCCAGCCCTCGTGCACCCCGGTAGCACTCACGCCTCCAAGCGCAGGGCCATTGCTCTGCTCGCCCCTCATTGACATCCAGAACACTTCTCTGCGGGTATATAGTTCCCGGTATAGATCCTCATCTTTTTATCATGTCTCCTCTCATCGTTCTAGCAAGAGATCATCTCTCCTCTTTCAGACTTCCTTCTTATCCAGCTTTGATATCAAGATCCCTTTCCCTTCCATTCCCTGTTATAATTAAGAGTCTCGAATCGGTTTAGTCGGTGCATAGATCTACTTTGCATATACTTATATACATACATACGCACATAAATAATATCGTGCTATCGATATCTATCCTTCTTATCCTTATCCCTTGTTCGAAAAATATTTATACTTGGAAACTTTTCTTACTCGCTATCTCGACAACCTTTTTACTATTATTTGTATTTCAAGAGGTTTAGCTACTCAAACCAAATACTCTGGAGCTAGTTAAACTCCTCCCCCCCGTTTTTCCCCAATAATATTTCTATTCGCTTCAATTATACTTAAAAGCCGCAATGCAGCCATTCGGTGATGCATGGAGTCAGCGCCACCTAGCTGGTGTTGTGCTTGCGGGATCGGTGCTATCGATTGTTGGGTCTTTATACATGATTCTAGGGTTCTTCGTAAGTTCCCTTCTTTTACACATATTCTTTATAACACATAGCTTACGAAGGTTACTGGTGCGAATATACTAGTTTTTACGAGAATGCCGCTCCTTCAGGCATAAATTGATTCTTGGCCTGGCAGTCAGCGACCTTCTACTCGCCCTCAACTTTTTTATTCCTAGCTTGTCGATGGTAACAGGGCGGGAAATTTCATCACCATGGAATGAAGGATTTTGCTCTGCCAATGGGTTTCTTATGCAACTTTTCTTCGCTCAAAGTATGCATATGCTTTTTTTCATTTTTTTCAAAAAGATATATATTTAAGTTTGAGGACCACAGCTAACTGGATTGGTGGATAGTCGATGTATGGCAAATTAGCATCGCCCTTATTACGCTCCTTATGCTGTCTGGGCCATCGATGGTCTTAAAATGGATTCGAGAGAACGTTTGGGCTGTTTGGTTGTTCCCATGGCTCGTTTCCCTTATTGCCGCTTTCTTCGCCTTTGGGTTTTGGGATTATGCGAACGTTGGTGGATGTAAGTGTCTATATACGCTTCGTTCTATAGATCTAGATCTAGTATCGAGCGGACAAGAGCATACTAACGAGTTATACAGTTTGTTGGTTAGGATCCCGTAACATTCGGTTGTATTTCAACTATATCCCCCGCTGGATCATCATACTCGTCTGTCTGGTTATTTACATCGCCGTCTATCGTCTAATTCTCCATGCCCGTCGTCGTGCAAATATCCAAAAGACCTATCGCGGGCGTGCATCCGACAGGGCCCCTCCTCAGCCTGTCACCACTACGGCTCCAGCCACAAACCCCGAATCCGAAAAGGTTAATCCCGACGAAATTTCCAGTGGGAACGGTTCTTCAAGCCTCGATACGTCACGGTCCGGTTCTTCCACTGGGTTTACACAAACTGTCCATGATCCCGCTGTTGCCGGGCAGATACAAACTGCAGCCGAAAGGGCACAAGAGGAAGCCGAGCAGCAAAAGCAAGTTAGAAAAATTGCCATTCAGATGATTTCTTACCCATTAGCCTACGCAGTGCTTTGGGCTATTCCTACGATTGTTATGATTATTCAGGTTGCGAGGGGTGGTGAGGGGGTTAGTATTCATGTGGAGGGGTTAGCTAAGGTATTTCCTTTACTCTTTCCTTTTTGCTTTTGGATTCCCTTGCATGTTCGGTACGGTTGGCTCCGAGAATATATTGTGGCTAATACTACGGGTGCCCCTTGTCAATTTTTAGATGCTTTTGGTGTTTAATGGCTTCGTCGATGCACATGTTTATGGTAAGCCTTTTTCTCTCACTTCCTACAGAGCGGCTTCATCCCATCTTTTTGAACGACAGGGATGCTAATGTGGATTCTTTTTTGCTCCAGGTTTTAATGAACGTACGGCTATGGGTTGGAGGCAGAGAATCCGACCGGCTGCTCAGGAAGATGATGAAGAGGCGGCAGGTACAAGTGGGGGCGTGCATGAGGTTGTTTCAAGACCGGAGCCGACGTTGAAGAATCCGAACGTTTGGCAGCAGAATATGGTTTAGGGTCTCTTTAGTTTCGCTGCCCTCCTGCCTCTGTTAATCCGGATCTAACCTTGAGCCCTTGGAGATGTGGATTTTTATGTCACGAGTTCTACGTTCACTTCCATTGTATATTATGTTGATGCACTTATGATTGTAACGCTGTTATGACCGGTCGGCCTAGTTCTCCCTTCGAAGCTTCATTTCTTCCTTTACTTCTCTTCAAGCCTGTTACCTGCCGATATATCTGTTTACTTTTTATTCTCGTTATGATTAGCTATGAGACACGAATTCTGGAGTATGAAATGCATGGAAACTTCCTGGTGATGCCTTTAAATTAATACCAAGATGATGTTATCGTGTTATTTCCCGTGTGGCTGAAAGCTTCGCATACGACAAGCAATCAACTGATATCAAATAAGGCTATAGTCATGACAAATGCAAGGGTCAAGACGCAATCGTTAACTCAAGATACCTACTAGTATGCATGATATACCCGGAAAACAAGGACGAGCGAATATCGGTAGAACATTAATTCTCTGGCTCGTTATGATTAGCTTCTCGTCGGAATGTGCCGTAATATAGTAGTCCCAGTACCACCTGTATGTCTGCGGATATTAATTTGCCACCAACGTTGCCAACCGGGCTAACTGACATTTGAGGTTTAATTTCTACGGTATCGATATCGAATCGCCAGCAATATAACCAACATACTTGTGGATATCCACCTAAGTAGTTACGGAGTAGTCTAGTTTAGGTACTCAAGTAAGTACTTACATCTATCGGATAACATTCCCTTCCGTTCCAACTTCATGCATGATTAGTACTCCGTACTTACAGAGTACAGAGCACACAACGATTCTAATCCTTGTCCGAGTGACCAGCTTTCTTTTTTTTTTTTTTCCCTTGCCAGTAGCTTGTACCCAATAAGCTTTAGCTTCTCGGTTCCTGAATAGAACTTCTTCGGGTACGGCGATGTTTCATGTTGAACTGGGCGTACGTATCCCCTGTTCGGGTAATAACTCTACCCTCGACGTTCTCGAGATAGTCGACCGATGCATTCGGAAATACAGACAGAAACGCTTTTGATTCTGGTTTGAATCATTTCGAATCTCGAAGATGCGATTATATGCCCATCCCTGACCCCCTACAAGTAAATAAGAAGTACTGTATGGAGGCATTGCAAGCTAACCGCAATGAACTGGTACCGTCAATAGGCTTGCATTAAGGTTCCATCAATCCCTGCATGCGCATGCGTTGAATGATTAATTATAATGGAAGCGTGCACTTACTATTAATTGATCACTTACTTCTACTAGATCATAGTCCGTCGTGTAAGAATCTTACACTTCATTTCACTTCACTCCACCTCCTCGATTCCTCGATTCCCGACTAGATCCTAGGATATCGCGCGCTCTGTGGGAATACAATCATGCATGCCGATAGATAGACAACGTGCTCTGCATAAACGCTCTCGAACCGGGGGACTTTGATAAACCTTCTCTTAATCTGCCTATTACCTCCCTCTTACCTGCTACTTACCTACCCTTCGCCTGCTTAACTTACTCCCTCTTATTATCGGAGAGCCACGATCATTATCACCATATCATCATCTGTTTTGCTCGTCCTGGGGTCAAGATAGTCGATTAATAGTCGCTGGGCAGATATTGATCTTACCGAGAATAGTCTAGATTCTATTACCACGCTATCTACGATATGGAACTGTCCACGAAATTCACGAAGAGGGCGCTGCTCCCGATAGCTCTGCTGCTCTTCACCTGGTGCTTCGTTCTCTTCCCCAATGCCTCCAGGGAAGTGATCTCCCGAGTACCTCGTGTCAACTTCGAGTTCCCTCATACGCCGCGGTCGCCCTTCAACGAGACCAAGGTTGCGTTGTTGATTGAAGGCAGAGCTTTGCCGCATCTCACTCCCTTGCTACTTCATTATATGAGTGTCGTGCCACCGGATTGTAGGTTGAAATTCCCCTCGCCTCTTTTTCTCGTTTGCTTTTCTCATAAATACGACCTCTGTGGGTCCTTTGGTCTATAGCAAGGGAAAATATAGCTAAGCTAATTTAAAACTCTTTTATAATTATACTAGGGAGATTTAAATTCTTTGGTACGGAAGAAGCCATCCAACGGCTCAACCGTTCTCATGTCGTTCGTGCCCACATCAACGATGGAAAACTCGACATTGCCCAACTCCCCGAAGGCCTGTCGCTGAATGGCCAGGAGGCAACTTCTCAGACGTTCACAAACCTCACATTCTACCGCGACGTTCTCTATCCTGCCGAATTTCTACTGGTCTTCCAAACCGACGCTATGATTTGTGCCAACTCGAAGCAGAATCTAGATGATTGGTTAGAGTACGATTGGGTCGGTGCTAGTTGGAATACCGGCGACAGGTTTGGAGGAAACGGAGGCCTCAGTATTCGACGGGTATCGAGGATTATAAGGATTTTAGAGAATCAGATCAGAATTCCGCATACCGAGCCGGAAGATGTGTGGTTGACATCGAGGTTGGGACTACTACCCGGCGCGCATTTGGCGAACGGAACGGAGCAGCAGAAGTTCTCGGCTGAGATGATATTTAGTGAGAAGCCGATGGGGTGAGTATTTATATCCATTTCCTTTGACCTCACATTGATAATTGCTACTGGTGGCTAATACGATGATACAGCTTCCACACAGGGAATGGAGGAGAATGGCTCCACGGCGGGGTCTGGGGCAAACCTGAACTCCGGAAAAATATGTGGGAGTATTGTCCCGAAATCAAAATGATGTTACCCATGGACGCGGAACGCTTCATAGATTCGAAAAAGTGTCCGTCCAAGCAGAATTGGAAGAGAGATACCGATACTAGCGATAATTTGCCTGGAATTTTCCTATGAATATGGCAGCTGGTTTACGAGACTGATGTGACGACTGTTATGAGAAGCTGTTTTTACTGCTCGCTTTCATTTTCATTTCCATTTTCATTTCCATTTCCATTTTTTCCCTATTTATATTTTTGTTTTACCTTTCCGCTTTAAAGTCTACCACTGCACTGCGGGAATTTGGATGCTGGGTTTGGAATCATACTTTAGTATACCTCACAGGAGTTATTGAGCGGGTAATCATACATTTTGCATGATAATGTGTATTTGTCTGTCTGTCTATACATAAGTCCTTACATAAGTCCTTACATACACGGTACGAATCATTAATATCACCGAGGCTAAGCAACTTAGAATTATCCAGTCCAGCGCGCTGCCGGCTGCTAGCTGCCATGATGCATTACCAACATTACGGAACCGGCCCCACGGCCATGGGTAGCTGGCTGAACCCTGCGCGGGTGGCAGCTTGAGCTCATCGCGCGGCTACCCTCGGCATGCATCATCAATTCCAACACTCTTAAAAAGCCGTCTGTCTGTCTACCCCGGGTTACCTTGGCCTTCTCATCAGCAGAGTTGATATCATAACTTCAAAGTACACTTGAGATTCAAGAATCACGGTCGGACTGAATATCATTTTTTAAGAAAACCCTGTGTCCTAAGATATCAATTGAAGCGACCTCTACTCGATTCACAATGTCGTTCATCACAATCCCACAAGACAGCGACTTCACACTCGCCAATATCCCCTTCGGCGTCTTCTCCACCTCCACAAATTCCACCCCTCGTCCGTGCACAGCTATCGGAAATCATGTTCTCGACCTTTCCGCTCTATCATCTACCATCCTACCAAAGGTCCTATCTTCAGATGCATCTGAAATCTGTAGTGCTCTTCAGAAAACAACGCTCAACGCATTCGCAGCGTTAGGACGGACCGCCCGAATTGCTGTTCGAAATGCTATTATTGAAGCCGTAAAGACTGGTTCGCAATGGCAGTCTGAGGTTGAAAGCGCATTGGTTAAGATGGCAGATGCTAAGATGCATCTTCCAATGGAGATTGGAGATTACACTGACTTCTATGCTGGGAAGAACCATGCTTTCAACGTACCGCTGTCCCTCTCCTAATTTTAAATAGAAAATACATCGAATACTGATAAGGATGGTATCACAGGTTGGTGTTCTCTTCCGTGGTCCAGCAAATGCCCTCCAGCCAAACTATACCCACCTTCCAGTCGGTTATCACGGTCGAGCCTCCACGGTCGTAGTCTCCGGCACACCCCTCAGACGCCCGCTTGGACAAACCTGCCCTCCTACAAACTCCACCCCAAATTTCGACCAATGTAATAGACTTGACATCGAACTCGAAATGGCTTGTTACGTTTCCCGACCAAATGAGATGGGCAGTCCGGTCGATATTGCCAATGCCGAAGACCACATCTTTGGATACAGTCTTATGAACGATTGGAGTGCTAGAGATATACAGGCTTGGGAATATGTCCCACTTGGACCTTTCAATGCCAAGAACTTCGGGACTACCGTTGGAGCCTGGATTGTTACCGATGAGGCTTTGGAGGGGTTTAGGACTGCACAGTTGGAGGGTGGAGAGGTTTTGCCGTATTTGAAGGACGAGAAGAGAAGTGGAAAGGGGGTGTTCGATGTCGAGCTTGAAGTACTCGTCAAGCGTGAGTGATCTCTACTTATGCATTTATGATTGTTGACCTTTACTATTTTAAAACGGCCATTGACTTTTTCGTTGGTAAAATAGCGGCCGGACAACAGGAGTTCTCAAGAGTATTCACTTCAAACTCGAAGAACCTACTCTTCTCATTCTCGCAGATGCTTGCGCATCACACTATTACTGGTTGCGCCATGCGTACCGGTGATTTACTGGGGTCGGGAACCATCTCCGGCACCGATAAAACGTCGGTCGGAAGCTACCTCGAAGCCACACAAGGCGGTAAGGAAGACATTGATATCAACGGCGTGAAGAGGAAATGGTTAGAAGATGGAGATGAGGTTATCTTGAGAGGGCATGCGGGCAGCGGAGAAGGCAGAGTTGGGTTTGGAGAGTGTTCCGGTGTGATTCTGCCGGCGGAGTGGGGGAGGTGGAGTAAAGTCACTGGAATGAAAAAAGAGTGAATTCAATGAATCCAGACTAACGAATGAACGGACCTGTTTATTCTTGATCCTTATGATTCGATACGCTAAATCTGAGAAGAAAAAGAATAATAATAACAGTGTACGATAATGAAATGAATCTAAAAAATGATGGGGGTGTGGTATTTTCAATAGTTCGAGTCGAGTCACAGCTGAGGATTGATATCTGAGACATGCACTAGTTAAGCTGGCACCAATGATACAACTGAAGCTCGAGCGCTTCAGCCAGTAATCCCGCCGCCCAAATAGCAGAGTCGCCAACCAAAATAAAAAGTATTAAAAGGCCCTCCCTTTTCCCTCTGGAAGAAAAGCTTCTAGAAGTTCCAAAGTACCGGGCATATTTTGAGTCCGAACGAGGCCAATTGCGAAGTTAACTTTGTTAAAACCAATAAAAAGTCAAGTCCGACTAGTACTGTAGTGTGGTTGGAGATATCCCGCCGGCCAGTTGCCTCAGATATATTATATTTTATCACATATAAGACCGACAGCATTCCAGCCACACTCCTGACTCGACTCGCTCAGCACCTTATAATCAACCAACCAACCAACCACCCCGCCGGTCTAAACCACTTTCACGTAAGCAAAACTTCTTTTCTCCCCTTTAACATTCCCCGGGGTTCTAGAGTGTCTACCGACCCCCCATTTCGCTAGCTAAGAAGGCTAAATAGACTTCCCTCGGACTAATCTTTGCTTTGTCTTAAACAGATTTTGAGAAAAGTGTAAAAAAAAAACTCTACTTAAACAACCGTCAAACACCCTTTCTCCAAAGTTTTGGGATCAGCAGGTCCGGACAAGAAAGAAAATTTAAACAAGCAGGAGGAACCAAACGATGGCCATATTATCAGACACCGAACATTCACAGCAACAGCAGCAGACCATGCAGATGACATTAACGATCGAACAAGCTTCCGCGCTCGAGGCGGCGATGGCAGAGGGAAGTTTGAGGGGTAAAAAAAGGGTCACGAGGGGTACTGTCGTTGGTACGTTTTTTTTTTTTTCCTCTCCCTAAACGAAGTTCCAACATTGCCTTAAGAGAAAAAAAAAGGGAATTCGAATTGTCACCAGGATTTAAGCTAACGAAGGAGGGATAATAGGCGAAGCGAGAGAAACACTCTTTAAACCTGGATACGAGATATCGTCGGGAGTGGAGCAGGGGTTTATGAGTCCTAGGATCTCGCCGGGGCAGAAGGTTCAGGTGTTTGGCAATGGGATTTGAAAGGGGCTTCAACTTTGACCCTTTTTTTGCTCTTTCGTTTCGCTTTGATAATCAATGGTTACGACGGATTTTACATGTCGACTGTGGGGATTTCTTTTCGGGTGCGTTCTACGGAGAATATTGGCGTTTTTGAGGAGGGTTTATTACGATATCGTATGGATGCGGCATTACGTACTGGCGCCATGGCGGTGGAGATGTGGCATTGGATCCCTTACATCGAGGTTGCGGGTCGGGTTCTTTTTTTTTTTTTCATGTTTCTTTCTTCCTCTTTCTCTCTACTTCTAGTTACACTACGCTATACACATGTACATGTACATGTACTGCAGTGCGACGTTGTCGTCACACACCCGTCATGAGGCTTCAAACTTGCATTGCATTGACAATCGATAAGGCTAGAGCGGGCGTCGAGGATGTATTCGGACCCACGCGGGGCTCTCGGAATGATAATCGGTGCGGACTACGACATTATTCATTCTTGCTTCTGCTGATATTCGATCAAAGCCGCCTTTCTATTTTTACATGTACAGTCCTTTTCTTTCTTTTTTTTATATTACAGCAAGTATCCAGCGAACTCACCTATCCTCCATGGCTGGATGGGTATCTCAGCTGTATAGGTATACAGATATCACATTAATCATTTAACCGAAGTCAAGTTGACTAATCTTGCAACCTTGCGACTCTAATCCATGGTAACCGTTATAATCTGAAACTTCTTCCGCCAGGCCGATATCGATGTTACATTGCACACTTTATATATATTAAATCTAAAACGTGAACATGCATTGAGAAAGAATTCAGAATGGCGGCGGTACCCAAAATCCCACGTGGAATCCACCTGATTCGTGTTATCGATATCGATATATCTATCTATCGAGAAAATCGAAGATAAGGTATCACCGCGCACGTGCATGGACCAATTAACACATTCGTCTGCTTGCGCATATCCTCTCCAATTAAGATTTTAAGAATTATAGATTTTAAAGTGAGGGAGTATTAAAAAAATAAAAATAAAGGATATGCGGGAATGCACTGGTTTCTTGCATAACATTCGGTGATTTGAGGAAATATATAGAGTCCGAGTATAAGAAACGTAAAAATTCCGACCGATTAGCAGGCCTAGGGGTAACTGGGTCGTATGCAATTAATTCGAAGTCCCAGTTCCTTCATCATATCATCATATATACTTATAGTCCGCGATCCTTTTTTATAAGTACCTACCTATACATAGTATATACCTAGGTATATACGCCTAGTAAGTACTTATATAGAGGGGGGGAAGAATGGACACAAGCAGAATATTCCCCTTCCTCCGTCTCCCTCGAGAGCTCCGAGACCAGATCTATACATGCCTCCTCTACTTCCCTCCGCCTCCCGTCCCAGCACCAACAGGTACCATATCCCGCCGTCTACGTATACGGGCTAATAAGAGCCACAATGCCGACTTGCCTGAGTATGAAATCTACCCTCATTTTCTTCAAGTAAATAAACAAATACACGATGAAGGGGCTCTGGTTTTGTATGGTCGGAATACATTCTTGATACAGATTACTACGGATTGTAGTACGGGCGATCGTCGAATAAGGCGGCCGAAGGTGGATACTTATAATGCGATTCTTAGTTCACCATGGGAGATTGTAGGGTATACCTGCCCTAACGTGAAGACGAAGAGGAAGTAAGTCAATATCCCTTATCCTAGTTAAATCCATGAGGTACGTATGTAAGTACGTAGGTATCTAAGTAGGTATTTAGGCATTATGCTGACTAAAGATACTTATAGAGGTAAAAAGGTTATCATCGAAAGACCGATCGGGAAGTATTGTGATGCTCGACATTACCGGTGCGGCAATTTGAGAGGCCGTATTGATAACTACTATGGCCCTCGGCCTTCTACCTGGGATTGTGTCTGCTATAGATGCGCGAGATCTGTTCCAAAGTCCAAGAATGGTAACTTCCCGTTTCTGGCACCGACATACCGACAGCTTATCCGCCACGTAAGGATCGATTTGTTTGACATCCGTATCGCAAGGTCTAGGTTCCTCCATAGGGGAGGTACACTACAAACGAACGACGATCGGATAAGAAGGATACTCTTGCCTTTCAGTTACCGGCTCAGGGAGTTATTGGGGCCGGCCGGTGAGGGGTTAGAGGTGGAGATTACGGCTATACCTGTGGATCCGATTCTGAATGAAGAGTGGGAACTTAGGACTCCAACTATGTATCTTGAAATTCTTGAGACTATTTGGCCGTTGACGCTCGGGCCGTGGAGATATAAAATCACAATGTCGAATCATATAGTCGAACAGTTTGGGGATATATCGACTGAAGAAATAATGGAATCATGCACCGAAATGACAAATGTCACGGCTGAAGAGGAGAAACAGTATCGAGAGCTGAAGGTTGAAGGGGATTTTTGTTGGATCCACAGTCGAGGGGTCTATCTGGCGCAGAATAAGGAACGGCACCGATATGGCAGGTGTGCTAATAAGAGGGAGGTGGAGATAGCTGATCGGTGGTATCATCGTTTGGTATTGTGGGAAATCATTGCGGGAAACGCTAAGATGATTAGATACGCACTCTTCAAGCGCTAGTCTATACATGCGCTCATCATAATATAATGTCTGTACTTGTCCCCTCTCATGAAAGAATATTGATAATTCGATTCGAATGTTGATATCGATATCATTTATATACGGATCGATTCATATCATAAATTATAATCGATATCAACTAGCATCTGAACTCTTCAGGTGTGTCCCCTTGGGTTCTCCACCCCCCCTTCTGAACCGCCTCCACCTCCTCCAGAGCCCGCCATATTCTCCCAATGGTCTCGAATTCACCCATGTCAACTCCAAACCTCACGGCCGAATCAATCGTCGGTATCAAACAAAAGTCCGCCATAGTGACAGTATCCCCCACACAGTATTTCCCTGCCGTCTTACTAGCCACGGCTTCGAATGCCCTCAAACCTTCCGCCAGATTCCTCCTCTGCCATTCCGGACCCGCAGTGTCAGGATTCTTCCCGGCCTCTCCGGCGAACTTCTTGATTTCTTTCAACATCTTTAGATTCGTCAGGGGTTGTATGTCACAGGCGACAATGTGAGACAACTGTCGTACCCGAGCTCTGTCTTCGAGATTCTTGGGGAGAAGTGCAGGATACTCCGGTGCTGGGAACCTCTCGTCTAAATACTCCAAGATTGCCACCGATTGGGTCAAAACGAAGGCGACGGGTTCTGATTCTGTGTCGTTTTCATTTGGCGAAAATGTGATCGTAGGGACCGCTTTGGAAGGGTTCAGAGCGACGTAGGATTGGGAGAATTGATCATCTTTGAGAAGATGGATGTAGACTGGTGTGAATGTGAGACCCTTCAGATGGAGGGCCATACGGACTCGGGCGCTGCATGATGAGCGGAAGTACGTATGCAGTGTTATCTTTGGTTGGGAAGACATGTCGTCGTGATATAAATATTAAACCCGATGATAGCAAAGGGAGAGTGTCGTAAGTATAAATATATCTTAGCCTTCACGAAGTGACATCAGTAATATAATACTCTGACAATTGACCAGGCCAGGTCGCAACGGCGGAATCGAAAGAGTATAAATATCTCCCAATCTGTACATACAACCTCGCTTATCTACGGGTTAATTAAGTACTTACTTACTAGGTACCTAGTACTACCCAAGTATTCAGCCTGGAAATTTCTCTGGTTGATCTGTGAAAGGCCAAATCTATTATCAACAAGGCTAATAAAGAGGAGAGAAACAAGATAACATTTAATATTATACTGCTTGTATTTTATAAATTAAATACAATTTGTATTATATACTATATATAATTCTTAGTACTGATGTTAAATCCAGAACAATCAGGGTATTTGTACCCGGTTTACCAAAAGCGATTCAAGAAATAAAAAGAGTAACAGTGAATACAGGGGAAGAGAACTGACTTTGGATCGGGGGATCGTTGTTGGGAGAATTGACCGAGGGGTTTGGATTTGGTTGAATTGAAGGGACCCTGAAGAACCGAGCGAGATTCCACTATCCTTCGCAACTTAAATTTCACGAATTCAACTCTCGAAGAACATTATGCTACCATGGCAAAATTAAGGAGAAGACAGATGTTTCTTCGAACCAATTGACGAGGATCCGAGCCACTATCATCAGTGGGCAAGGGTTGGTTACCTTTCCATAGCCACGTGCTACGTCAGGCCTATCAAGCCCATGATGAAATCATTCATCTCTGCTTCGCCGTTACAATCGCCAATGTAGGTGAGGTACCCTTCACCATAACTGGTGCCAACAATCCCAGCCTGGTCGCAACCGGACGCTATATAGAGCTTTTGCTCCGGCAATGCGTTTTTAATATGAAGCGCCTTCATATTATAATTTTGAGGGAAATGCCCATGCGACCCACCAGAGGGCGGGAAAGCTCCCTCCGCATTGATTTCAAAATCCTCACGATGATAGTGTCCACTAGCCCAAGGGAGGCCCAACTTGCGTTGAAAGAATTTGTCAAATTCATCCATTGGGATTGAGCTTGGAAAGTCAAGACCGAGAATTAAGATTCCTCCATTTCGAACATATTGCAATACCGCTTCCACAACTTGCCCATTCTCCGACTTTGTCAAGCCTTCGTCAGTTGCAATGATAGCGACTGGTCGGCTCAGTTCCATATATCGCAACGCTTCAGCCCTTCCATTCGCTCTTTTTAAATCAGCCTTTGCCGAAAGGCCGTCGAACAACGATTTATACGCTGCGTCGAGGAACGGTTGATAGCAAAGGTTCAGAAGGAGTACCTGCGAACCTGCCACAGCCCTGCTCATTTTTCAGGATGGGCCTGGGGATGTGGAGAACTACTCGTCGAGGAAGATTTTGTGTGTTAAGTCTATAGTAGGATGCGGGGAAGTCTAAGCTGGATGCGGAGAAGTCTAAGCTACTTGTTTCCAAGCGCGTTTACAAGAAATCTGACCCCACATCATAAATCGAGTCTTGGCTTGAGAATTCACAGCACCAGCCTTCTGATACAACCGACAAGTCTCGATCAATACCATACCTGAATCCCGGAACTGCCTAGTGTTGGTGATACACACATCGTTGATATATAGCGACCATCTTTAAACAGCTGCCCTTTGTGACGTCTGGGAACGAGACCAAGCTAAGTTGACTGATGCGTTGTAGGTTTTGAGCAAGAGAGGGTACTCTTCTGCTCCGGAAGAAGTAGACTGTCGCAGAATAAATGCTTTATAATGTGGCGGGCTTCATCGAATTGAAAGCCGTTAATATTTTGGATGCATATGAGAGCATATACTCGATTCGATGCCCAATGCATGAAAACTCTTGGAGCCGCGGCTCATTTTATGTTTATGAGGTCCACCGGTCCTCTTTCAATTCGAAACCATATCTCGAATTGATATTCTTATGCATGCATCGGTACATACAATACCCAGCAGTCTAGTCAATTGCAGGGAATAGATAAGATACATGTATACAATATGCAACCAGGCAGGCAACACGAATGTTCGAACATAGTAAATGTAAGTCGACAAGCTTAAGTCTCCACTAGCTATGAGATCTCAAGAACGACTGCGTGGGCACAATATAATCACCAGTGAGGGCCTACATATTCTTCTATTCTTATATTGTATTTAGCATTTGATACTTCTTGATACTTAAACCACCTTGCAAGCCACAAAGAGTGCACTGCACTGCTCTGATCTGCATGTACATACATACTCCGTACATACTACCCAGATGTCTTTTACATCCTGACTGGTTTATATTAAGTCTCGCATTTGATAGCTAAGACTTGAACAACTCGACTACTATTCATCTTGATCAATTGGTCGATTGGGACCTTTGAATTTTCTGCTCGTTAATCTTGACGAGATATCCCATCAAGCTCACCGATGTTAGTCTAGATCGATACTAGCCTTCGTGATCAGCTGAGCTAGAGTTCAGATATTGGCGGAACACCCGAAGAAACGACCACATTAGGCCGTCAACATATGTACATTTGAATTAACGACTTTGACAGACTCCAAGTACTGAGCAGGAGGTAGAATCAATGAAGAAATTTTCAAGGTAACAAACGATACCGCGCGTGATAACCACTGATGGCTTCACTGCCAATTCAGCACGTATGGATATCACCGCACTTGGCAATAACTTAACAAAGTATCAACCGTGTGGAATATTTTCGCAATAACTTACATAAGTACTTACCTAAATGGGAATATCCGACGACGACTTTGACATCGGCGATGGAGCTCTGTACAAAACATCGAGGTGACGTGATATTCTATGTTATGAAACATTGACCTAACAGTAACGTTCGGAGTATATTTCAAATGCCGACGGCAGCCGAACCGCGACTGGAAACCCTGGATCATCCATTCTCACAACTCGCTTCCTCGTGCGACCCCGACTTAGCTTCGCAGGGGGGTTTGCCGGATTAAGGCCGAATTCAACCACAGGCTGCATTCTTAAGCTTCACATCCTCATTGACATATATTATATATTATTGGTTTGTTCTTAGACGACTTTACTTCAACTATCGATATCGGCGATTTAACTTTTCAACTTGATTTTCTGAGCCTGAGAGCCTAGCTTCTAAACCTTTTCAAAACCCATCCAGTACTAGTATAATACGTATCTTCACAATGGTTTGGAGAGATCCTGAAAATGCGGATCCAAACCTCTATCATGGTAGGTCTTCCGAGTCATCATGGTAATATAATGCATGCTCCGGAGCTAACGATAATCTAGAGGGGTTCGGGAACCACTTCTGCTCTGAAGCCGTTCCAGGAGCTCTCCCAAAGCTTGGGAACAATCCTCAAAAGTGCGCATACGGATTATACGCCGAACAACTTAGTGGTACCGCTTTTACCGTCGACCGACCACATAACCAGCGGACATGGCTATATCGTATTCGGTATGAATTTCCCATCCTTTGCATTGAAGGGTCTGTGGGATATCAGTAAAAATAATAATTTTTAACTTGGGTATAAAATTATAGTCCATCGGTAGAACATGACCGTTTCACCAAACTCTCTCATCCATATCTTATCAGTGACTACTCGCCGTCGAATACACAAGATGTCCATGTTACTCCCACGCAGTTACGATGGAATCCGTTCGATGTACCCTCGTCGCATAGCATAACCGATAAGTCAACTGGTAGGAATGTAGAAGCCGTTGGCAAGGCGGATGGTAATGCTCACGATACCTCTGCAGGATCACAGGATTTCATCGACTCTTTGAGATCTGTGTCGGGGAGCGGGCAGCCCCAGACGAAGGATGGATTGGTACGTCTATATATTTCGTTCGATATGCTAGGACTCGGAAGGCTAATGAAAGGAATAGGCAATTCATGTCTACGGCTTCAACAAACCTATGGTTCGAAAATCGTTCTATAACTCAGATGGCGACTACCTCATCCTCCCACAACTTGGACGTCTCTCAATCCACACCGAATTCGGAAACCTTCTTGTCGCACCCGGTGAAATATGTGTGATTTCAAGGGGCATGAAATTTTCTATCCCCGAACTTCCGGACGGCAAGGAGAAGGGTTGTAGAGGATATATTCTTGAAACCTATTGTGCGGGACATTGGGAGCTTCCAGATCTGGGCCCAATTGGTGCGAATGGGTTGGCAAATCATAGGGATTTTAAGTACCCTGTTGCAAGATACGTAGATGAAGATGAGGAGTGGGAAGTCGTGAATAAGTTTATGGGTGGGCTGTTTTCGGCAAAGCAGGTATGTGTGATATCTATTATCGATTATTTTGAAGCACTATCTGACATCTGTAGAATCATTGCCCTTATGATGTGGTTGCGTACCACGGAAACTATCTACCGTATAAATACTCGCTACACATGTTTAGCCCGGTTGGATCGATTGGCTTCGATCACCCAGATCCTTCTATTTGTAGGTTTTACGAAAGCTATTTGCTGCATAATATTCACAGCTAACGAAACTATAGTCACCGTTCTTACTATGAAGAACCACGCTACCCCCGGCACCGCCCTTGCCGACTTCGTTCTCTTCCCACCACGCTGGCTCGTCGCTGAAAACACTTTCCGCCCACCATGGTTCCACCGCAATGTTATGGCAGAATTTATGGTCAACGTAACCGGTGAATACGACGCCAAAGCCGGTGGATTCCTCCCCGGTGGTGCAAGTTTACACAATTGCAACACCGCTCACGGACCAGACAAGGAAAGCTTTGAGAAGGCTAGCAATGCGGACTTGAAACCGATGAAAGTCGGAGATGGAAGTTTGGCGATCATGTTTGAGACTAGTTTACAGCTTGCGACTACGACTTGGGCGATTAAGGAGAGTGGGAAAGTGCAGGAGGACTACAATGCTGTTTGGCAGGACTTTGAGCCGTACTTTAGAAGTCACGGTTTGCCGAAAATTGGGGTTGCGAGTGGAGTAGAGGGGGCAGTGAAGCGTTGATTTGTTTATTTGAGGCCTTGACATATGTATTATAAGAGCGATAGGGAATACAATAATCTATAGCTACGATCGATCACAAAGAGTTTAAGTTTGGTAAAAGACCTAGGCAGATAATATCATCTAGATGCAGGCGCTCCATGTTTCTCGGCTACTATGTATACTTGATTGATTATAATATTTAACACCGGGTTCGAACATATAAATTACTGTCTACTAGCGTAGTATCAAGCTTGGGGCCCATCTTCTAGACTGCGAGATTGATTCAACCCAGTCTTGTAACCAAACTACGATGCGTCCAATGTATATAATTTAAATGACACATTTCTTTAAATATGATATATTATTTGATTATATAGAGCGACTTGTATTCGTTCTGGTATCATACAGGGAAAAAAGTTAGAGGAAAAAGACAGTCGCTGTAATAACTGCAAATTCATAGCATCATGACCCCCCCGGAACGCCTTCAAAGCGAAAGATTGAACACAAAAAAAAAAGAAACTTTAGAAGGCCTCTCCGATTTCCTTCTTCATAGCCTCCTTAACAATGCTCCCACAAAGCTTAGCATAAGGGTTTGTGTGTACGGCCATTGCCTTTGCAAGTTCATTGCCATATCTCCCGCCCCAGAAAAAATCTCTCGACGCAGCCTCCTCCCAGGCTCCAAGGTCATTTCCGAGGTATTCTAATTCCCTGGGGATTTCTAAGTTCTTAGGCCGTTCGGCAAAATGCTTTGATGTGGTATGTAGGATAGTAGCACGCTGGGTGTGAGCATTTGCTAACATTTTTGCGGTTTGTGGAGAGATAGGTTCAGTTGCTGTCCTTGGAGTAGCAAGCGAAATAGCAGTAGTAAGGTCCTTGTATGCCTTTAGAACTTTCTCTCTGATCTCTTCGTTCTGAGAGAACAAATTATCCATTTCTACTTCATCTTGAAGAGACACAGTCATACGATGAACTTGTGCTCTATTATTGTATGCTGAGCAGTATGTCGGAGTGGAATCGATGGCTGAGGTGAGTAGCTGAAGGGCTTTGTTTATATCACCTGATTCTGCAGCACGGATGGCAAGGATTTCAGTTGAACGGAGGGATGTAAGAGTGCTGTAGACTTTGATGTGAGGGAATGTGGGTAGAGAACGGTCGATTGTGACTGGAGAAGGGGTTGGAGCAGATTCTGGGTCGAAGATTTGCTCAAGGACAGTGGCGTCGTTGGAGGAGAGAAGGTGAGCTGGTGCCATTTTGACAGTTGCAATAACCAATATACTTCTTAAGTACCGTAGCTTTGAAGCCTTTTCAATTGTAATGTTTTGCTCAAAAGTAATGTAAGGAAGGGGGTGTATTTGATGTCAAGATAGTTGTTAAATAGAATAGAGTAGAAAAAGGATCAAAGAATAGCCTATATAATAGGTAAAATAGTTAGTAGTATAAACCAGCCCTACCAGAAAACCAGCTTCCCCAGACTGTCTTCGACACCGACCCCTGCCATTCGTATGTCATCTCATCTCATCGGACATTCTCACCGGCAAGTTCTGGACCCCAAACCCAAAGCTCTTGCCGACTGCAGCCAGCGGCCTCTAACTCGACCTTGGATAGCCGGGCGGATGAAGCGGGCTCTAACCTCTTCGAGGGCCATCCGAGGAGAGAGTTCCACTAATGCGTTGCCTTTGTTGGCGGATGGACGGTAACCACCGGCTATCAACGGTCATCCTGGATTCCTAAAGAAGACAGATTACCCGATCCGGACAAAGCGCGATGGCCGTGTGCATGGAAGCGTGTCTTGGAACCCGGCAGCCCTGTTGCTAGGCTTGTCGGAACCAAAGTCAGGTTGTAAGCTGCATTTGCCTGGACAACATTGGATGCACCCTCATTTCTGTAGGTAACTGGGGTCAGTATTACCTGTTACATACGTGCATTTGCATTGCCGTTGGATGGAGACCTGCAAACGGGATGCTCTTAAGTTCATAGTTCATAAAACTAAAAAAAAAATCTCAGACAGTTACAAGACGTAAGGACATCTTATAAAGTTCTTGCTTGGTCCCGTTCTTGCTTTAGTCTTTCTTCCATTAATGCCATAAGGATAAATTAACTTAACATACTGAGTAGCTTACCTACGCCTCGAGTTCTCAACATCTCGGTATCCACTCACCATACAGTATTGGAATTCGATAAAATAGAAACCATCGATCACAATGGCTCCATCCGCTCAGCCCGTCGTTTCCGCTCCTTCACAGCCTGCAATCCTCACAGAAACCGGTGAGGTCCTCAGCTCCACCGGCCAATCCTCCACCGGTGGTTATGGTTATCGTGGTTACGACCACATCCTCTGGTGGGTCGGCAATGCCAAACAAGCAGCATCTTTCTACGTTACCCGTATGGGCTTCAAGCACCTCGCCTACAGCGGCCTCGAAACCGGTTCTCGAGTCTTTGCTTCCCACGTCGTCTCCAACGGGGGCGTGAAATTCGTCTTGGTTTCCCCACTCCGACCAAGGGAAATCAGAAATGCAACCGATGAGGACAAGAAATTACTAAAGGAGATGCATGATCACCTTGAGAAGCACGGTGATGCCGTCAAGGATGTCTCGTTCGAAGTCGATGATGTCTACGCCGTTTACAACCAGGCCGTTAAGAACGGTGCCATCCCCGTCACACCACCAAAGAGAACAGAGGATACCGAGTTCGGAAGCGTTGTCACTGCTACTATCCAGACATACGGCGAGACTACACATACTTTAATCGATCGAAGCAGCTATACTGGAAGCTTCATGCCCGGATATCGAGCCTCGACTGTGGAGGATCCACTATCCGGTCTCCTTCCCGGCATTGAATTGGAAGCTATCGATCATTGTGTCGGCAACCAAGATTGGGATCAGATGAACAAAGTCTGCGAATAGTAAGTTATTTTTCTTTTATGCTTTGGCATTATTGAGCCGATATCTAACAGACTCTTTATAGCTACGAGAAGTGTCTCGGCTTCCACCGCTTCTGGTCCGTCGATGACAAGGATATCTGCACCGATTACTCAGCCCTTCGATCCGTCGTCATGGCTTCCCCCAACGAGCTCGTCAAAATGCCAGTCAATGAACCCGCTCCTGGAAAGAAGAAGTCTCAGATCGAAGAATACGTAGACTTCTACAACGGTCCTGGTATTCAACATATCGCCCTCCGTACTAAGAGCGTGATCGATACCGTCACGGCTATGAAAAACCGTGGTATTGAGTTCATCTCCGTTCCAGAGACATACTACGCTGCTATGAAAGAGAGACTTGCCAAGCAGGGAATGAAGCTTGAGGAAGACTTTGAGACCCTTAGGAGGTTGAATATTTTGATTGACTTCGACGAGGGTGGATATCTTTTGCAACTGTTCACGAAGCCATTGATGGATAGACCCACCGTTTTCATTGAGATTATCCAGAGGAATAACTTTGGTGGATTCGGAGCAGGCAACTTTAGATCGTTGTTTGAGGCTATTGAAAGAGAACAGGCGGAGCGAGGAAACCTGTAATAAAATAGAAATAAAGAAAGAAAGGAAGAAAGGAAGAGGAAGGGACCAGGGCCTTGAAGAGGACTGGTTGCCTATGTTTTATGATACCATTGCTTTTTTGTTTCTACGCTTTAACGAGTTTCATTGCATTTGGCAGGAGTTTGAGTCTCTGTTTTTTTTCTCTTCACTTGTAAAGTAGCACTTAATAGCAATATTCTCCTCCAGGCAAAGATACGCTTCCCATTCTCTCCCCTTAGGTTAGTCTCGTATCCCTTAGGTTAGGGTTAAGCAACTTAGTAGTCCCTACCACCATTAAGAGCTTTGACACTCTTGGTCACATGATGACTTTGGGCTTCAAATATATGAGAGTCAACGTTTGAGGGTTCTCCCACTCGCCATGTTACCTTCCAATCACATGACAATTTTGACCTAAAAATGCAGAAACACCCTCAAAAGAGGGACTTTATATTTGTAGAAGCCTCAAGTAGTCTCGAGTCAAACTTCCCAGCAGCAGCATAAGCTACATGATTATTATGGGGCCTTAGAAAATACAAGGAAAGGTGTGGACCTCCGCCAGAAATCCTCATCACCTGATCACTTTCATCTTTAAAACTCGACGACATACAAAGAATCGCGTAGAAACAACACAGAATCTCCAACGCCTGCCAAGCCAACAAACCCTATTTACCTTGAAGTTCCCAAATAGGATATGGCACGTTAACACCCACGCTACAAAATTTGCAAAAAAGTCGAGGATAAATAATACTGAGTGAGTAGAATTGATATCTACAGCCATAGGAAGAGGAGCACAGGGTATCCCGTCCGCTCTGCCTTACTTAAGCCTCTTACTGTCAGAGTAGTACTGGAATCGGTGACGGTCCGGGAATTTCGGATGCTGTAGATCAAAATATCTTTTTGCTATTTGTAGCTCTAATTTTTTTTATTTTTTTTTGAATGAATTTGTCTTTCTAAATATAAAGATTTGCATAATGCAATGGTTGTGTAGGTGTGTATTGATCGTTCTCGTACTCTCCAGCAATGTAGTATACTGGCACCAGAGAGCTTGCATCAGAATCTTCTTTTTAAGGGATTTGCCCGAAGTTTTTGACCTGAGGATATACTAAAGCTTATTGCCGTATATTATCCTGTGTCATGTACCCTGTCATTTATATAATAGGTAATTATCATGGTATCGATAACTTGCCGTGATTAGTGCTCCGTACCCCTCGACGTGTTTTTGGACCCGCGATATCATACAAAACCCTGGACTATGGAACTTTGCGAAATACCTGAAACACTCTACCGAGCTACAAAGCTAACCATATTAGCGGTATTGTTGACTTCATCGACTTCATCGACTTCATCGATTTCATTGAATAGACTCCGTCCCGTGGTATTCGTAAGTTACAAAAATTACTAGTACTCCAATTTTTTAAAAAAACGACCCAACCCAGTTGGTACTCTCGCGAGGTTTCCCCTTCAAAAACGCCAATAACAGAACTTGATCCAAGATTTATACCCCATCAACCAACTTTTCTTCTGGTATATCCGCCAAATGCCAGCTCGGCCTCGTAAGCGGCGGTAGTGTTGGGCTATCTGAGACTATTATAGGTCTATCCATCCTTGGGGAAGACCGCGGGCTCCTACGAGCTTTATCCGTCTCTCTTCCCGCCGTCTGCTTCTTTTCATCGAAAACCGGATCCTTAAGATCCAAGATCGAGACATCGGGCGCACTTAGCGCCATGAATCTACTCATAATGGCAGAGAAGGAATCCAAGTGCTTGTGAAGTGCCTGCTTATTCGGGTACTTGTTTTTCAGCGCCTGGATTTTAGCGTGGTCAACGCCTTCAACTTTATATGTTGGTTCTGGGATAGGGCTTAGAGGCGCCCTTATTTGGTTTAAATTTCCAGCGAGTTTTAGGTTGTTGCCTGCTTCTCTGTCAGTCGTTATTCTATTGCATTTCGTGGCTGCGATGATCTTACCTTCGACGACACTCCTGTTTCTCGTACGCTCTGCCAGCAGATCATGTATTTGGTGATATAGAACAGATTGTTGCCTCAGCTTATCTTGGATCGCGGGATTCGAAAATGAGTTTCTGTTCCAAGACATCATTTCGACGGGTTGTGGTGCCGTCGCGGAATTCGGTTCGATCATTACTTCCGTCGGTAGCACAGGAAACCGCGGCGGTGGCTCGATTTTGATATCAGGCTTTATTGATCTTGTTCCTGATCCTGTTTCCGTTTTATATACAGGACTTTCCACTACTGGAATGGAATTGGTTGTTGTGAAGTGATCATCGCTTACGATGCTCCCACCGCTCCACTTCGCGGAATGCGCCATCGTGGGCGAGGAATGTGGACTTATATCGGAGAGGCGGTCGTAGCTGTCGGTATCTGAAGGAGAAGGACTGCGAGACGGAATGTGAACTGGTGAGGAGGACATTGTATCAGTTCCTTTGGAAGTGGTGGTAATGGTGGTAATGGTGTTATTTGGGAGTTCGAAGGGGCCGGGATCGTCAATTATTTCTGGAGTAATATCGTCGCTGGGGAAATATTTTGTATATGTCTACGTCAGCAAGCTTTTGGATAAATTTCGACTGAATTCTAACTCTCTAGGGAATTTGAATATTTGAAGCATGGGAATGAGGTGAGACAGTGATGATACCTTTCGACCGTCAGGTAGATTTTTACTGACTCGATATTGTCAATTTCCAGCATTCGAGCGACGATGCGATTTAGAGGACGGGTATTGAGGAGATATATGTCCAGGATCTTAAATAAAATAGCGATCGGTATTAAAACGTACCTATACTTCGATCAGTATTATAAAAGTGGGTATAAGATATAAGAAGGAAGCCATAGAAGGATTCCATGAGGCTGAGAATCGAAGAAAGGGGAAAATAAAACCGTGGTTATATATCTCAAACGTGGTAGGGGGAGAAATTGAAACGTACGTTACCACACCTGACAGATACGATAATAATCGTTGCAAGGTTGGCGCACAGATTAAGAACATGACAAGGATGACGATGCCCGTGTGAGTATCTCGCCATCTAGGCCGGCGTTCCTTAGGCGGAACCATGGCTTTTGAGGCGAAATAGGCATGTGAAGGTTATTAATATTACTAAAAGCATAGAATGTGAAAATTCCTTTGCTGGATGCGGCGTGGTGTTGTATAGTGTTGGAATTTGGAGGGGGGTGGAAGGCGGGCTAGCGTGCTTTCGGTTTTCTTGGAGGTTCTAGATTAGGAAAAAAAAGGGTTCGAGATAGAAAAAAATAGGATCAGGTAGAAAGATGAAATCGGAGGTCGTCTTTACCAACCTCGCGATCGATGGGCATATGATGTTGCGGCATCCGAGATGGGAATAGAGTTTAAGCGGGAGGACGTAACTTGATTGTTTTTCATGATTCTTGCTCAGACCCTCGACGGAAACGGACATATGCCGTATTGGTTGGATCGCTTCTAGTACGTAAAATCAAAAATTCGAGGTCGAGATTCAGATTGCCGTTATACTATGTCTTGCTATATTTGGTCCCTTTTAAGTTGTAAATAGGTACATGACTTCACGGATCCGCGCATAGACACGAGATGTGCAGATGACCCTGCGGGAGATCAGACCGCTGTTTAATAAAAAGCTGTGCCACTGAGCTGAAGCCATTTAATCAAACAATGTATCATACGGTGGGTTATTCCGGTTCGCGATGAGTCTGAAGTTTGTGCGGAAAGGTTCTTTGGTCGAGGAAATGGATACATCGAGGTAAAACGGGTGTGTGTTCCACCTACACCACTCGTAATTTCTCCAAAATAGCTTGAAATATCTTGCTCTCTCCAACTTGATTTTCAATGCTGACCAGTCGACTTTTCATTTCTTTTTGTAGTTGTTCTAGAACACTGAAGGCATATTCCATACTTTTTGTCTGCACCAAAGTCTTCATCACAATATTCTTCTGTTCTGCTGATAGATTGCCTTGCCGAGATCGAATAGTAAGGAGGCTTTTCAGTTTTGTTCCTTCCGTAGTATTGTTTAATGCGTGTATGAGCATTAAAGAATATTTTCCTTCATCGAGATCGGAAAGGTGCCCTTTTGAGTTTGTGTACTAGTTTCTATTAGGTCATGCATATCGTATAATACATGGCGGGATATGTATATATACCTCTTGGGAAGTGAGGTTCATGTAATCATCGCGGATTTGGTAGAATCGCCCGATGATTAGGAGAAGATCCTCGACGTAAAGGTCTCTATATTATAAGTTCGATTAGCCGATATTGAACATACAACTATGCATAGAACCGAGCGAGCCTAGGAGGTCGGGGATGATTGAAAGGGTGTATACTTGTTCTGAGTAGCCTCATCCCTTAGCAGGCGAGCAGCAATTGGAAAAAATCCTCCGGTTTCTGTGCATGTTCGTTAGGTACTAAGATGTCGCAAAATGATATTGGCTAAAGGTGTAAACTGACTCCCATCGATCATTCTAATATATTCCCTCTCGGATGGGATCTCTCCATGGAAAGTCCAATGGAGATCGTATCCTTGCCCTATGTGAATCTTACTGACACCCTCTAGAGGAATCATGGATACTTTATCAACAAATGGAACACTTTAAAATTAGTTCAATAGACATACGGGTAATAACTGTGATCGCAGATGGGGAAAGCCTAGCGGCTTCCTCGACACATTTTATCAGCAAGTAGGTTGCCGAGTTCATTGTTTGTGGTACGCCGAACACCATGTGGGCAGCTGGCTCTCCACGGCGTAAATCGGAATTGTCTTGCATATCATCGATTCTAAGGTATCATATTAGCCATGATCTGTATCGATGCAAGCTTCTTTCTCCCCATATATATGATAACCCAACAGGCTAAATATCTGGATTGGATCGATCGGCGAAGTTAATGAGATTGATAACGTACACCAAAGATACCCTATGCAACATTTCGCATATTGACTTGATAATGTCGACTTGTGGTGAAGGGGCATTGTACCAGATATTGAGTCCATCAATAAGAAGGCTCAATGTCTTCTTAGACGGTAACCCCTTGACGTAATCGCAAGGCTCACGAACGATCTAGTTCTAATATTAGCCCACTACTAAACTACGCCGCTATTATTCAGGTCACGAAAAACTTGGTATCGGGATATACCTCGTCTGAAAGCGCTGGGTATTCCTCAAGCCAGGGGCTAGGAGTTTGCATTTTGGCTGTTTGGTAATGCAATGCAATTCAATGTAGGGCTATAGTTAACTTGTCTCGTCGCCAGAGTCCTCAACTGTGAGCTTTAGGGGTATACGTATGATAGTATATCGATGTAAGGTATCGAATGCAAGTGAAAGGTCAAAGTATAAGTACAAGTACTGCACGTGTGGCGGGGTCCATGTTCAATTTATTGCACCTGCGCCTGCTAGCCAGCGTGTAATTGGATCTTGATTGGGATGTTGTCTTGAATGTGTTGTGGTGTTGTGGTGTTGTGCAACAGTTTCGTGTTGTGGCTGTGCATTGTGGCTGCGTGTTGTGCGGCAAACATTCTTCACGCGTTGACCCGCCGCCATTCCTTCCTCCAACTTCATCAGCCTTTCCATCTGCGACTTGACCTTCCCTTCAATCCTCCACGAACAACCTCCCAAACTTCATCAACAATCCCTCAGAACCACGAGATCTCGCTCACTCACATTTCGCTATTCATTCCCTCTCTCATACACTTACACTCGCACTCACATCTATTATAATCTAACATCATGGCGAAGACGAAAGAAAAGGATCTTGATAAGATGCTCCAGGCAGGTCCGTTGCTGAGTATTCACCAACCTTATCAAAAGGGTTATCTCTTAACTAACCTCCATTTCTAGATCGCAAAAAACGTGCCAATCAATCCGGAAAAGGCGCCAATGGCAAAGGTGTCGTCGCTATCCCGACGGGACCTCGAGCTGGTATTCAGAAGGTACAGATTCATTCTCCGGTCCTCTAGTCACGAATTGTTACTTGGAATCTCGGGCAACTTTCGTCTTCTATCACTTCTATATTCTTGTTGGACTCTTCGTTTCCCCCATTCTTCCGTTCGATATCCTTCACTTCTCCGGATCTCTTCGGCGGGAACGACTGTGCCTCGAAATATCCCTTGATTTCACTTGCCTCTTCTCATTGCTGGACACTTTCTTACTGAACTCACTCCTTCTTCAGAGGAAGAACGTCTCACAACCACCTGCCTCTCTGAACGGAAAATGGACTCACGATCTTCATGCCTCCGTTTCAAACACTCGAGAGCCCAGACCCACCAAAATCTCCAAGTCAACCGATGCCACGAATGGAGCTAAGGCACCCGTTGTGATCAGCCAGAAGGTTGCCAAAAAGCTGGCTAGCAACCGCCTCTTCGAGGCTTTACACGGTGCAGGTGATGCTGGGAAGCCAACGGCTAGCGACCTTGGTGTCAACATCCGTGGTGCTGCCAAACCCAAAAATATTAATGGTGGAATCACCATCAAGGGCAGCGCTGGCCCTTTCGCCGTCCAGGGGTCCAACTTCGCTCCTGGCACTACAGCTTCAGACATTCGCTCGATTCTGGAGAAGTTTGGACTTTCCCCAATTAACTGTGGGATCCTCAGCGCGAGTCCCACAGTTATTGCGGAATTCCTCTTCGAAACCCGTGAGGAAGCCGAGAGGTGTGTAGAGATGTTCAACAACAAGCTAGGAGATAGTAAGTACAATCCATCTACCCAACAGGTTTCATGGGTTCTAAATTTGAACGTTACAGATCGGCTCCTCCATTTCATGCTAAAGGACACGCCACAACTGCCCATTCCAACCAAGCCCCGCGGCAACCTCCAGACACAGGCGCAACCGGTCGTCCAACATATTCCCACCGGCCCTAAGGGCGGTGCCTCCCATGTTGTCATAGATGGGAAATATGGATTCTCGGCACCCCGAAATGCGGGGTCCGGCCTATATAGCGATGCGATGGTTGCCTCCGGGTCAAGGAGGCAGACCAGAGGACGAAATCAAGGGTCAACACGCTAGAAGCCGTATTGATTATCTTTACGATTTAGGTCTCTCAATGTTGCTTGATGCCCACATGTGTGGCTAGCAGGAGCCATTACATACTGCCTTTTCTCTTCTTGCTCTGGCTTGTTCTTCTTATCACTGTTGTCGTTATCGAAACGGGCGTTCTTGGGTACATGGCATGGCATGAATTCGCTAGCTAACGCGGTCTTTTCCTTGTCGATTCTGAGTCTGATTCCTTAGTCTAGGCTTCGCTGCTTCTCTTTGCATATTCTGTCTTTCTTCTTTCCTCTAATCTCCGGAATGAATGTCCTTTTTTCCCTTTCTTTTTTCCCCCTCCTCTTCTTCATCTTCTTCGAATGTTTATCATGATACCACTATTTTATTGAACCATCGATCCCACTCAGCTGGTTATCCAGCGAGCGGAATATCTCACCTGTAATATTACACTCACGAGTATTAGATATCAATACTCGCAATCATAGAAACGAAATTTATACCAATGCAATGATGACGATGACAATGAGCGTTTTTCTATATGAGAAGTACTTACTTACTAAGTATGTAATGTATTAATGGCAGCGACCCTTGTTTGTTAGACTTCCTTGTCTGTTTCCGAGTGAGACCATTTTGGCTCTTAGCTTGGGCAACCACCGCAAGACCAACCCTGACCCGACCAGCCTGAGTTCCAGCCCAAACAGCCCAAAGCCAGCCAGCCAGAATCCTAGGATCCTTTTCCTTCCTTCTTCTTTCTCCCTTCACCCTCATCGTGATGGCATCAACTCTCTAAAACCCGCAATTGAGGGGAGGATTTTACAATCAGCTCATGGTCCTTTCAGCCAGCCGACTTTGTATCCTCCCATCACCATCACCATTTTTGACCATTTCGTCGAAGGGAGTAGATGTCATAATATCACATAGACAGGCGGACCGCTACATATCTCAATCCCGACTTAATCGACCTATCTACCAGTACCGTCAATAGAATCGCCCTCATCACCTGGCACCATAGATTTTCTACCACGTTCTCGGACTTCCACGCGAGTACCAAAATTCTGCCGATCTGTTAACTTCGTCAGCTCGAACGCGTTTTGGACCTTATTCCGATTATTAATTCAATTCGTATTCAATATTATATTGTGTCGCTCTCAACCCCAGTCGACAGTACACCGCTACAGTCACATCATACCATATCATACCATATCATACCACCTCTTTCCTACAGAAACCACCGTACCTTCACAACCCACTTTTCATAAGACAATAGATTGAAGTAGGGTCTAGGGAAAGAAAAGGAAGGGACCAAAGATGTTTGGTACAGCCCACTCTACCTATGACACTCCTGACTGGCCTAATGCTTTTGGCGTAGGCCAGTTTGGTCAAGGAACCCGTAAACGGTCCGCTCGCTATGCTGATAGCGACCAAGAGGAAGAAGATGATGGATTGATGGCTCTCGGGTGCAAGGTATTATCGCTACTACTCATATTCCAGCTCATGGGCATTTCCTAATATACATGCCTTACTTACACTTCAAATTACTAACCTCGCTATCCTTGAATATAGAAACCACGTACATCCTCCATAGACACAAACCAAACATCGTCGTTCCTTCCATCCCACCCGAATGTTGCCATGAATGCGTTTATCTCCCCTCCCGTCACCCCTACCCCGATGCCTCGACGTCAGGTTTCGGACGTTGCGATGGAAGACTTGGATATGGCAGATTCCCAACCGGCTAGCCAGAATGATTGGGACTCATACGTGGATCCCCATATCCCTTCTTTTGTTCAGCAGGAGTCGAACCTTAGTATTATTAGCATGCTTGACGCCGAGGATCAGGATAACCATATTCAACGGCCACATACTCCAGGGATCATCATGAGGGACATGACAAGGTTGGAGGTTAGTCCGTCTAGTGAGATCCAGAGCCGTGGATGGATGGGAATGACAGCGGTCGGGGAAACCATGCAACAAAAGCGACATCAACAAGACGAAGCCGGGGACTCGGGAATTGCTACCTCGAAGGGACGATTTACGATGGGGTACAGGGCCGACTGCGAGAAGTGCAGGAATAGAGTACCAGGACATTATGCCCATCCTCCTACTTTTTGATTATTTTCTTCATTTACAGATACAGGCTTACAGGCGACGCCAAGGGAAGGGTTTTCTGTTTCTTCTTCTTCTTCTTCTTCTTCTTCTTCTTCTTGTCCTTGTCCTTGTCCTTGTCCTTCTTCTTCTCTTCCCCCCTTCGTTCTCTTTCCAAGCCGTCATACAATATGGGTGTGTTATTTTGTTCGAGCATCGCAAATATGCTTTAATACGGCGTTTTCATGGCGTTTTTTTCCTTTTCTTTCTTCGAGTGAGCATTCTTACTACCAAACCATACGTACTGCGACGTACTGCGACGTGCTTTCCGGGAGGAGAATTTGCCTGATTATTGTAACTGACTGACTGCAACTGACTGGCGTTTATGGAGGAGGTGTTAACAATACTTATTATTGCCTACCGTTTGTGCATTTGTATACTAGCAGTAACGACTTGACGAACTAAACCAATTACCTTGCGATTGGTACTTATATCGCACATTACTTTCTAATAATTTTCTCTGTATTAATAATTGTCAATGGTGCTGGCCCAATTAGAGGGCGTTAAAAGCACCCCTGTCAGGTGAAGAGTCGGGTTCGGGCATGTGGACGGAAGGACTTCGGCATTGTGCAAGGGTGGCGGCTTCCCGAGTTTTCTTTGCCATTTAGCGCCAAATTTTTTACCGATCTGAAATCTTTCTTTCCTTCCTTTTTTTTTTCATCTTTCTCCCTTCCTTTCTTTCTTGAATTTTGCTCAGCTCTATTATTATATTACCGACAAGCCACAATCTATCTTCCAGGCTGCTGCAAAAATTAGTATCTTTACTCGCAAATTATACCACCCCACTCTATCTTCTCCCGTCGACATCATAGCTATCAGAAATGGGTTGGTTTTGGGCAGATGCGCCGACGTCATCGGCTTCAGCTTCGACTTCAGCGTCGCAGACAGCCAAACCACCTCATCACCCGCATAAAATGGCAGGAAACATGGATATTCCTGTAAGTTATCTCCCACTTATATCGCTTGTCCTGATAATATACTTACGGAATGTGCGATATCCAGCCAGAATGTCCAATGCACCGACCTAAAGACCCCGCTGCCACTGCCCCACCACCACCTCCACCAACGAATAACATACTCTCCACATCCTTCCAAACGCACTCATCAGACGCTATATCTGAACTTCAGCCAGTAGAACAGCATGCCGAACCAACAGCTTCCCGTCCTTGGTCGTCCTACTTAAACCCTCTAAACATGATGCCTAAACTCTCCAATACTCCTGCACCGCAACAAAAGAGCTCACTGCCTACCTCTCGTATCATATCGTCAATACCAAAGGGAACCCACCCTTCGGAGGGGAACTGGGAGTATCCATCCCCCCAGCAGATGTATAATGCAATGTTAAGGAAAGGATACGATGATACACCCGAAGATGCGGTGGAGGATATGGTTGATGTTCATAATTTCTTGAATGAAGGTGCTTGGCAGGAGATTGTGGGGTGGGAGAAACAGTTCGCGGGAAGTATCTGGAGGGGCGTAAAGATTGCCGGGAAAGGGGGTTTAGGTACGGCAGATAAGGAAGAGGAGGGTGGGGTGTTTGAAAATAATGTGAGTCGGGAAGTGGAAGTACAGGCTAGGCCGAGGCTATTGAGGTTCCAAGGACGCCCTGGGGATTTGAGTCCCAAGGCGAGGATGTACCACTATTTGGGAATGGTATTTCCACAATTTGGGTGAGCATTCTTTCAAATCCTTTATTTATTGTGGTATAATATATGCTAATGATTATGGATAGGAATATGCCATTTGACAGACATGATTGGTATGTTCAGAGATCTACATCAGAATCTGAAGGAACGGATGGGAACAAAGAGGAGGTTAGATATGTAATTGATTACTATGCTGGAGAAACCGGGCCCACAGGGGAGTCCATTTTCTACCTGGATGTCCGGCCAGCTATTGATCGGCCAAGGGCGCTATTCGAGCTAGGAATCAGGTATGGAGGGGATATCTGGTGGAAGGCCAGCGGAGGAGCAGTCAGAGAGGAGGAAAGGAGGAGAAAGCAAGCCGAGAGGGAAGGGTTTAGCCAGTGATTCCATTGATATGCATGCATACATGTGACATGATATAACATGGCACGGCACGGCGTGATATGACATAATATGTCAGATTGAGGGCCGGTTCGTATTCAATTCGTTTGTATATATATTTTTTGTTCATGTTAATTTGCTGCTGGATTGATTCTGGGCCGGGGAGTTTTTTTTCTTTCTTCAACTTTGCTGGGTCGTTTGGAGCGTCATATCTCGGATTATCTCTGCTCTTGCTCTTATAGAATAGATTAATGCCATTATCGTCATCTATATTATATTTTATCGAAGTAGTGTCGACGTCTAGCTGGTACCAGCTGGTCGGCATGCCCACGGAGTTTGATTCATGGTGTTTTGTACGGAGTAAGCTAAGCCTGATTTGTGTGTTGCGCCCGCGGTTGGGTAGGTTGCCAGGTTCTCGTGGCGGCCGGCTTCTCAGTCTTCTGCCAGGCCATCACTGCTAACGTCCACCAACATTCGTTTCAACAAAACATCTCCGACATCTCCGACATCTCTCATCGGCTTCATCCACCAATTGCTGGTCTGCTCCATCACCAGCATCACCACCACCCGCCTGGAGGGCTTCACCACAATCTCTCGCGACGCGGGCACCCGCGTGTACCGCTATCCAATCTCCCTCTGTCCTGTCCTGTTGTGCTCTTCCCTGCCCTGCACTTGGTCTCGCCATGCATATGCACATGCAAACAGCTTCATCCTAGATTCTAACCATCACCATCACCAACCATTCGACCACTCACAGACATCATCCCATAGAAATCTACTCCTAGAAACCTATCATCATAATCGCCATCATGAGTAAACAAACGAGCCACCAGTATCCGATACTGGCTCCAGCCGTATCTCCTCCCATTCTAAACCCACAGATGCCACCGACAAAGCGCGCCAGGTTGGAACCTGTGTCTGGAACAAACTCGCCAGGTCCCGGTACACCTATCCCTCATCCCTCTGCTGCTTTCGCTGCCTCAATGTCGATGCCGCCGCCGTCCTCTACTTCGCCGATTCAGAAGCCCGTCGATACGAAGGACTTGACCGACGTCCTGTTTTCAACCGGTGTCGACCTGCAAGCCGAAGAACAATACCTCTATAACGATACACCTGCTGCATCTTTCGCTGGCCTTCATTCATCACTCTCTGGCGGTGTTTCTGCCGAGGAAAGAGCGCTTAACAGACAGGAAGCTGAGGCCTCAGGGAAACTTCGACACGGACAGGATCCATTTCTTCATAGGGAGAAGCTGCTGGGCCAGACACACCAGAAGTTAGTAAAGGAGAGGATTAGCTCCAATGCTGATCATACCGCGCTAGCCGAACTCCTAAGTATTGCTGCTCAGGAACATATCAGGGAACTGCTCACAACTGCAACCCAGTATGCCCAGTATCGGAGAAGGGGCAATACCGTCAAGGGTATGGGAGATTGGGCTGATATAGCGTTTGGGGAGAGTGAGGGTCGTGATGGGCGTTTGAAAACAGAACTTTCTGAGGGAGAGAACATTGATTCTCCTTCTGGCAGCGTTTCGAGAAAACGTATGTATCCTATGTGGGTAGCTGTGGGGTTGGGAAGGGCCTTTTTTGACTGACTTGGATACACAGGATCATTTGCCCAAGCTAACTCTTCATCAATATTACCGCGAACCCCGTCCCTGCTCTCCGAAACTGCTAAGTCAATCCGAGCTCTAGCGATGGACGAGCGAATGATCGAAGAAGCCCGTGCCGCAGCACGCTTAACACGACTGAACGGCACAAAAACTGGAACACCAGCTGCAGATGGAGGAACAGGCGAGACTACGAATCCTCTCCCAGGAAGCGTTGCTCCAGAACCGGAGAAACGTATGACTGCAAAAGAAGCTAAAAAGGCGCAGAACTCAAGACTCGATGAGATTCAATCCCATAAAGCTGCCAACGAGACTGCTAGTCTCATGTTAGGAGGAGGTCGAAAAAAGAAGTACTCATGGATGTCGGCAGGTGGTGGCGGTGGCGGTGGTAGCGGAGCTAGCACACCAAACAGATTGCCGGGAAACTCCAATGCAGCTGGTGGGACACCTGCTGCGACTGCTGCGACGGTCACAACTAATGTCCCAACTATGTACTGGGGCAAAAGGATGGGCGAGTGGAGCGAACAAGGCGACAGAGGGAAGGGTATCCAGATAAGAGACTGGATTCAGGCTCTTGAGCAGGATGGTAGGGAAACTAAAACTCTACAAAAGGCGTACCTGAAACTCAAGTGAACTTCTTTAACCTTCCGCCAGCCCTTTCACTCCCGCAGATATATCCATTTCTTTATCTTTTCTAAACCTTCTTCTCACCCCCTTACCATCTAGGAAGATACATATCTTATTCGGGCTGACCACCTCGATGAAGTATCCAAAAATTACCCGCTATATTTCATATCCATAACCACATTACCCTTTAATCCTCCACCCCTCTCTCAATTGAAGGGCTACATGTAACCTTTCTAGTTTCTTTGTCATCCTCGCCTTTCTTCTCCATGTTTTTTTCTTGATCAACCTGATCAATGGATGTTAGCAAGACTCAGATGACATCTTTTATTATCCACTACTACTAATGAGCATTGAAATGGAAGGGTTGTTTTTATTAAAAAAAAGACTGTATATTCACAAAATACCAGATCAACCGGCGTTCTGTGCGTTCTTCTATTGTTGGTCTTTCAACTTGCTGTTCTTTTTCCTGTTTCCTGTTTCTCTTTTTCTCCTTGTTTTCACGCTGTGTCATCTTGAGGTTTTATACCGTTCCTTTCTTTCCCCCCTTTTCTTTTTACCAATTCTCAAAAAAGAATTACTTCGCTATTAGATCAAGGTCGAAATTTTATGGTGGCTTTCGGAATAGAAGAGGATGAACGGCGGGCAAGAAAATATTAATATTTTTCGAAACAAAGAAGAGAATGGAAGAAACCCTTCGTGAAAAACATGCATTTTTTTCTATCGTATAAACATTTGGTAATAAATCGTATGCTACATGACAAAAGTATATCTTTCTCTCCGTGATATCTAAATTAACAGCACTAGAATATGTAGGTAAAAAAAGAAGAAAAAGGAAAAATAGTCCCAATAGAAATGGGCTGTCTGACGTGCTGGCTGGCTGGCTGGCTGGCTCAATGAAGGCAGAGAATTGTATTATACACGATCAACGCTTATTAACAAAGCAAGTGAAAGATGAGTGAATGAATGCAACGGTGCAGAAGGTTAAGAAAAAAAAAAGTAAAGCCGGAAATTACTCCCTCCGAAGAAACGAAAAGCCAAAGAAAAATGAACAAAATCCCAACTGCCAATGAGACCCGAACTGCTACCTATATGTTCCAGAAGTTCATGGGGCGATTTTTACGGCCTAACTCCCTCCACCTTCGCCCTCCAGATACCCTTTAGTCCCTGCCTATCGCAGATGGTTATACTCCTAGCAACATTCTTATCCTTCAACCAACGTCTCTTTCGTCCGGTGGATTCGTTGACGGCTCCTGCGTATTTATCCTTCCCCTTCATCCTTCTTCTTCTCTCACCGTAGTCATCCTCACCGCCACTAACGGCACTAGGTAGGACCGGTGCGCTGTCATCTTCTTCTTCGTCCAAGACGAGCACAATTTCTCCAACCCAGTCTTTTAGCAGTCCTACAATTTCACCACCGCCTACGGAAGCGGCCGTTCCTGGCGGTGGAGAAACGGCAAGAGAGCCGGGCATGCTAGATGGGGCTTCATCTGATGAAGAGGTAGTGTTATTTTCTGCAGAAGGGATTGAAGCGCACGATTCGGAAAGGAAAACGATCGAGACACCAAGGTGACGGAGCATATGAACCACACCCTTGGGAGTAGAGTAATGCATAACCTGTTGATGAGGGAAATCTCTTCCAAAGGTTTTTAGGATCAATCCGGGCATTGTGACGGAGTTATCTACTGATGTTTCTTCGGATAGATCAGAGGAATCGTCTGTACCGCCTCGGCGACCACGGCGGAATGAACCACTAAGTCGCTTTGCAAAGGTAGATGATGCCGAGGGCGTTGGAGCATCGAGTTCGGACATTGATGAGTATCCGTGGTTATAGCTATTGGATCTGGATTTCCTAGAGAACGAGCTCAGGCGTAGTCGGCTGGAAGTTAGCGATGCAGTGGAGGTGAGATGATCTGCCAAGTCATCATCATCAATGAAGACGCCGTCTCCGGCGCGCGAGGTACGGCCTGAGGTTAGGGGAGTACGAAGGATGGGGACTAGAGATGGGGAAGTTTCGGGAGAGTGTTCAGGGGGGGAAGGTTGGGTTCTAGCAAAGGATTTTGAGGAAGTATATGATTTCATGGACAAGGCCGGAGAAGGGGAACGGTGCATTGGCCGTGGGGAAAGATTGACGAGTGAAGGGGATGGAGGTGGTGGAGGAGCGTACACGAAGATTAAGAGGATCCAGCGGGAGATGTCTACAGGGGTGGGGAGGGAGAGGAGGAGGGACTACAGATGATATCCATATTGTTAGCAACTTGTTATCTTTATATGTGTATATATCCTAAGTGTTTGTATGTAAATATAAACACTTCGGGGAAATGGATGTAAGTACCTCGTCGAGTTCTTCGTTGCCAGATATAACAAGGGCAATGATTCTCTTCTTTTCCCAGTCTATCTCTTGGGAGTTTCCAAGGATGGGTACGCTGGCTACTGGATCCGGTATGACGGATCGGGGCAGACTGTTCCTCCCGAGACTGCTACTCGAGGCTCCGGACGAAGAGGGACGAGGAGGACCGCTCATGGACGGGCCGGCTCGACTTTTACGACCTCCGTCGGATTCGTCGCTGCTGCCCTGGAAGAACTCCTTCCATATCTCGCTGACTCGCCCTGTGATCCCCGGTCCAGTTGCAGAGGCAGAGTTATTGCCAAAGCTCCTGCCGGTCATCCCGCGCGTTTTCCGCTTCTCATCAGCGGTCTCCTCGTCTTCGGAGCGAAAGCCGGTCGCAGCTTCATGATCTTCCATTTCTCGCCAGAAATAGACTCCAGCTGTAGCGACGGCAGCGGTAAGGGTTAGAGCAGCGGGCAAGAGCCAGCGGGCTCGCGAGGGGTCTCTTCGGCCTCGGGCCATTGTGAATTTCGAGAATTTGGAGTCGTGATTGTCGATGGTAGGAAAGTAGACAAGTGTAACAGGGTAGGGGTTGTTGGTTGATTGTGATTGATTGATTGATGTTTATGCGCGGCTAAGTGCTGGTCGAGCCTGTAAGGTACATGCACAGCCAGTACGGTCCAACAGGGCGCGGTCGTTGTGTTTGTTGTTGTCAAAGGACGGCGCCGGGTGAATTTGCTTGTTCGGAAGGCAGCCGGTGATAGTGATTAATTAGTATCTTTACATCACATATCAGACTAGATGCGATCTGGAATCTTGAAGAATGGAGCGAGATGAAATGAAATGAAATGAAATTAAAATAAGAAAATTCAGAGCAGAGATGATGCCGGGTTGGTGATAGTTACTTAGTTAGAGATGGTTGATGGAAAAGGGAAGGCCGGACTCAACTCTGCAGTGTTCAGGTGGCTGGGCGTGACGTTTCCACATGACGGCCGGCGGTGCTTCAACCTATCATTCGCTGCCCGCCACCCAAATTCTCCGCTCGGTTATCCATATCCTCATTTTGTTCTTTTTTTTTCTGCCGAGCGACTTTCGTGGTCACCGTACTCAGTCGTGTGTGTATACATCATATCGCGATTATATAAAGAGGAGATGTTAATTTAATTAAGATGTGGTGTACTGGCGTTAGGTATTTAGTTAAGTAATTTTCTGGTGCTGGGATCATGAACATCCACCGTATACCTACACGCAGCGTCCCATGGCTCTAATATACTAGGTCGGCTCTACCCTATCTAGCATCAGAGTACGGACGTATGTGCATCCAACGACTACTTCTAGTTCTCGTTTTTTTTTTTTTCGCATACTTCTTCATAGTATATCGAGCTTCAGATTCATCGTTCTCTTTGCCTTCTACCTCAACGTATCTACATATAACTAATTTTCTGCATCATGATCATCATAACAGCCGGCAGCCACAATGGTTTCGGGACTTACTACTTGCAAAGCCTGGAATGGAATAGATCTATAGAGACGACTTTGATTAAGTATAAAATAACTGTAATATTAATGAACCCTTCAAAATAATGCTTATATCTATACCTATCATATGCTCCAATAAGTGACAGACCTCTATAATTATAAACTAGTTCTGCCTTCAATCATCCACCCTGGTCCCCCATCGTACACTTCAAACCACATTCTCCGGTCTGCCGCTCAATCTATCAATTGTGACACCAGAAGTTTCGATCATTGCACTGAGTGAATCTCCATGTCGTATCTGTAGGATAGATATAACTTTGTGGTTACGAGACTATTATGTTCCTAGATCGCTTAGGACGCCACGATATTTGACGGGATATGTTTCAGGATCGACTGGAGGGAAACATGAACATCACACCAGGCCTCCGACATCGCTGTCCCTAATAACCGACCCTAATTGCTCGTGTTTGAGGGGAAATGAAGTAAGGCAGCTTATGGTTTGATACTTACTAAAGACAGAAATACATACCTGTCCCCAGATGCTAAAGCTAGCCGATAAGTAGTTAACTCCGAGGGAATAGGTACATACGGACCTAATTTTTTTCTAGTGGGATGAGACCGACGCCTGTAGCTAATTCATAACGAATGCGCATGCTTGTCACTTTCTTCCTTAGTAGAAATATGGTTATTTCGTAGCCTTGATTTATGTGCGTCATCTTCAGGCAGCGCTGAAGACGTCTGTTTTTTTTCGACATCGAGGCACGATATCCCTTGCATTATTACTGGAACAAATATTGCCTCCATTGCTGGTTAGTTGCATGTCGCCTCGAAATCGAATTAAGAGTGTTCTCTCTAGTTTTAATTCGTGAATATTCTGAGAACAGTCAATATTATATATCTATTACAAGCCAATATGAGGCAAGAAAGGACTCATTCGAATCCTATAAAAGGATCCACAAAAGTGCGTTGGGTGTGTGGTATATTTCGCCCCAGCTAAGAACTCTTCTCCTCTCTTCTTTCCTCTTAACCTCGAACTTCTCCGATTCCTGTCCATCAACATTCCCCATCAGCAACTGCCCAAAAAGCATCTCAATCTCGCGCATTTCACACAATTTACCCGGCTTAAGCTTGACATTCATGAGCAGAAATCTGCGTTCTATTGATCGCCTGGTATAAGCAAGTATACTTCGTATGGGACCGCGGCTCGTCCGGGCTTGTGTTTCCGATGGGTACGAATACTTGATACCAAAGTCTCTCAACCTTGGCCCGACAGGTATAATTATAAATTGGCCTTCCCCTCTTTCCGGCATTTAAATCTTCTCACAGGCGGCATCCCTCTTTTCCCTCTCTTCCTTCCCCCCCCCACCATACCGAACTATCCTTTCACAACCGTACGCCTATACGTATGTGGATGCGTGTCATCACTACTAACGTTCTTAAAGTAGCTAACCTATCAGAAGAAGCTATGATTGTCTGATTTTCTAGTCTTCTTTTTTTCCTTTCCTTTCTCCGCGAAGGCTTCTGACCTATCAGAGGTGTGTTGATTGCCCACGATCTTTAATCCAAATCAATACACATTATCCCGGAATCAAATTGAGCAAGAGAGGACCTCTTTTTCTCACCATGAGATACCCGGTACCAAACTGAAGTCATATTTTGGGAAGATAAAAATCATCAAAAAAACCATATGCCGGAAGCGGCCATACACTAGTATTCATACATCCATCTTTCATACCAAGAGATAGTGGGATTTATCCTACCAACGCTCGACCTCACGCATGTTGTATATGTGCCGTGAAGAAAGCAATCTTTCCCAGAAATATTCAGTTATTTGGTTACCCGTGCTTGTGGAGACAAGAGGAGATTCTGTTTTGCTTGGTTGTTTTTCCGGGATAGGTGTATCGCGGATGATCAACACGCCCCTGATAGATTGCTGCTTTGGCCGATGGTACCGATAGGTACGGAGAATCAATAGGTATGGGTAGAAGTATATTCCCTCGGGGGAGGCATTTTTTCTAAATTTTCTCAAGATGCGTCTGTACCGTTTTCCTCTTCCCCCCCCTCTTTTCGGTGACATATCATAGGTATTCAGCCTTACATTTTTTTCCACCCGAACGACACACGGCGAAACTTTCTGTTTTGAGAAGTTTTCCAGCTCCATTTGTGACATCTCTACCTGTGTAGCAGCAGCAGCAGCAGCAGCAGCTCGTGGACAAATGCTGTGTAATGTGCACGATATCAGCTCTTCCTTGCAGCAGTTCGATGGGGGAAAAGGATAAACCCATGTGGCGGGGGGGCGGGATGTTCCTTCTTTGATTTGAATAACGGTGTTCTTTTTTGTACCTATCCCCGAGTTTTTCCCTGTTTCCCTACCTATTGTGTACCTCTCTCTCTCTCTCTTTTTTTTTTTTTTTACCATGTGTCTACGATTGCACGTCGGGGTTTGGAACCGTTTGCATGCGAATTCGTGCCATGTGCCATAATGCCATCATCTTTGTAACAGTATACGGGAACCGCAGTCGGGAAAATTATAGGGGGGAAGAAAGAGGCATGTTTCCTCTCTCTCTCTCTCTCCTCTCCTCTCTATTTTTCTTACATCCGAATCTCCGGGGCTTATGCGTTTGTATGTATGCACACACGTCCAGCTTAATATTTTATGTGGATGGCCAGGTGAGGTGAGGTGAGGTGAGGTGAGGTGAGGATAGGCAGCGAGGCTATCGGTATACGCGGTAAAAAGGTGTGTGCGTGTATACTCGAATTAGAAACGGGCGACACAAGCGAATGCTGCTGCTGCTGCTAATAATGATGATGATGATGATGGGCTGTGGGTTTCCGCCACCGTGATACATTTTACACAGAGATTTCTTTAAGTACCGTGTATATAACTTACCATGATGTTTGGTTGATGGGTCGAGTGTGTACGGTACGGTTGAAACGAGAATCGAAGCTTCCCGCACATATTCGCATTCCGTGGACGACGAAAACGTCAGATTGGCTTTTTTGGGAGGCAAAAAGAACGATGATTACTTTCTGACCTCACCGTTTAACTGTGTTAGAAGATGGTGGGATTTTCCGTTTCATGGAGATCTACGGAGTACTATGGTATGGTAGGTATTATTAATTATTCTGATCAAGGGACGAAACCAGGGTCCTCTTTGAAATGAAAGAGAGATGGGCACGTTTCGCCTACACTGCACTGCACTACACTGCACCGCAAGTACTGTGTGATTTTACTGTCTGACGATGTAGTGTAATTTTCTGTGGACGCCGGACGGTGAAGGCGCTAAGTGTGTATGTATCATGCTTAATGCTGGAATATTAATATTGATCGTTCTTTCTTTTACGGAACTTGATCTTGGAACAAACGGCTAAAATTACCTTGCAATTTGATCTTCCTTTCTTTCCCTAGCCGTTTGAAGGGTTTTCGGAACGAAATTCTTGCATTTTGATTCTAATGCATGATATGGAGCTTCCAGTGTCAATGTTCCATTGCAAGTGCCATGGTTCAGTTTTCAAGCTTTCGAAGCTTGGATAGAGCTCGACGGGGATGTAGCGCTCTTAGCTAGATTTTTTTCCAGAGCTCATGGTGTTTTTTTCCTTTCTACCAGATCGCTATTCATATCTTTTGTTTTTAATGGGTTTATGCTAGCTGGGATATCAGATGATGGGTTTTCCAGCTCTAGCTCTCCGAATGTGGGGTTTGCTTCGGCTAGCTTCTGCATGATACGGAAGGTTGGATAGATTCGATTCGATACGGTGTATCGACGCCATCTACCCTTTTGGACCGTTTTTACCTTTTCAACTATTCTTCTTGGCGGATGGATGTTTTTTTTTATGCCGTGGAATTTCTTTACATAGGAACCCTTTTTTTTCTTTCTGATGATAAGTCGTAACGGTTGATTAAACCGATTTTGGAGATATCTCATATGCATTTTTGGATTTTTTGGAAAGACAAGGTGGTAAAAACCAGCGCTGTCGTTTGGGGGGCGATCGTATGGTTTTTTTTTGGTCCCCTCAGGAACTCGAAACTCGAGTCTTGCTGGCTATAAAGTAACTACTTTTTACATACGGAGTACTATGTATGTGCTCGATCCTACCGACTTCCTAGTTATAATTACTTCTTGTCACCAATAGAAGCGGTTGCCGTCCATCCATCAAGGTACTGGGTATTAGAAATCCAAGAAAGAAAGAAGAAAAATCCGTGTCCGCTTCGTCCTTGCTCATGCTCTTTGACCTGACATGACCTGTGACCCCCCCTTCTACGGAGCGAATTTCGCGAAATATACGAATCCCCGTTGTTAACTTATCTATTGTTGCCCGCGGGTTACAATTGCAAGTGGGGAAAACGAGGGAAAAAAAAGAAGAAGAAGAGGCGGCTGTCGACATGTCAGGGACCTTCCTTTGAGAGTTGGATGTTGAAACAAAAAATGGATAACGCCAAAAAGCGAGAGGGTTTGGTTGGTTACGTTAGTTAGCACCGTTTTTTTTTTTTTTATTGATCGAAGCTGTGCGGAATATGCCATCCGCACGAGTGCGAAGTCTTGGTAATGGTCAAAGATGTGAACGGTATTGCCTCTGGCTGCAGAACTTCAAACGATTTATTTCATGAATTCAGCGAAAGAAAGCTACGAAGCTCCGAAACTCCGGGGAGTTCTACCATCTTTGACATGTTCGAAATTGTAAAAAATTGTCGAGATACCTAGGTAGGTAGTAAGTAAGTGAGCAAAGATAGGCGATGTACGTCTACTACTACTTTGAATTCCGGGCGGCAGATGTGTAAAATGTGAAGCAAAAGGGAGTGTATCCTGATCCTGATCCTGTCAACCTTTCATCCGTCAGAATCCGGGTTTTATCTATCTAAATTCCTCGGCTTTCCTCTTTTACATACGAAACGGAAGGGGAACCAAAAAAATAAAAAGGTTCTAGATGTTAACATTTTGCATTAGCAGGAGGCTGCTTTTTTCTCTCTCGGAGTATATGATATTTCGAGTAAGCAAGGCCCGGGTTTGCGCCGGTAGCTCTCTCTTCTCGGAAAAAGGCTGGTGAAGTAAGAAAATAAGAACCTAGAAACATTTAAACAAGGAGGTCAAGCCATATGGCTTTTCCATGCTAGCTAGGGCTCAGGACAAGATGGCAAGAAAAGCACGTTATCGATAGCGATACTTCGACGCGAAATTCACTTCTTGTCTAACTAGCCTTGCCTCTGGAATGTTCCGAAATCTACGTAATTTAGATACTTAACTAAGTACTTACTTACATATGGGGATTATTGTTTGAGAAATTTAAATAAAAAAACCAGATGTCCAGTTTCTTTGCCTTATATCGCACGGTATAGGTATTTCTTCTGTCAAATGGAAAGAAGAGACGAAAAGAGGGTGGTTTATGCAGTTTTTTGACCTTGTAAGAAAGAAAGTAGTTCTTTCTTTTCTTTTCTTTTTCGGTTCGCGCACATACTACATTTAAACGCTCCTACGCTTGGGGTTCACAGCATACACACACACACACACACACACACACACACACACACATATATATACGCATACATACATACATACATACTAATTACATATGTTGTACGTTGTACCGTATGAGGCGTGGGGAGGAGGAGGAGGAGGAGAAGAAGAAGAAGAAGAAGGGGTTATGCCATGCGGTCCTGCGAGTGTTAATGTTTAAAGTGAGTGGTTGCCCACACATATCCACCTTCTCCCGCATAACGCCATGCAGGTGGACCGAATGCAGTAAACTAATTGGGTGGGAAAAAAGGGCTGAACGAAAGGGTATTTTGGACGACAGGTCTTTTTCTTTACGGTTATACGGAGGACTAAGGGTGAAAGAGGCTATTGTATTTTAGGGTCAGATGGGATGTATACTGTGTAGATGATGATGATATGTAGGTCTGGATCCTTCTGATCCGAAGATATGAGGATCATACGACAATCTGGGGATTCCAGTTATAATTAAGTGTCGATACGTATACCGCAAGGAATATAGTCGAGCGGTACCTGTAGGCACTAGTATGGTATGTATGCATGTATCGACAACTCGCTCGATGGAAGATGTAATTGTGCATTTCCCGCAATTGGCGAAAAGGAATGCATGAACCCACATATGATATTACAGATCTAGTTGGTTTACTACGTAGCAGCGGATGGAAGAACGGAGAGATGGAGAGATGTTCACGTTCATGTTCACGTTCATGATGTTCTCTTTCCCCTCCTTTATTCGTTTCGTGTTCGAACACGTTTTTTTGATGGGATGCTGTGGTGATAATTACTAACTAGTATACCCGCACACGCACAAGCACACACACACTCACACATTACGGGATCCGCCGCCCGTTTTCCATGGATAGGATATAACTCTAAGCATGCAAGTACTTAGTATGTATGTAAGTATAAACTTGAGTGATTCAGTTATGTATGTCCAACGCGTCGATTGCGAATTCGATTGGGTTGGGTTGAATCGGATACTGATAGCCTTCTTTCACGGGACAGGATCTCTGTCAATATGTAAAATACATGTAGTTAGTGATCAGGTACCGCCCTTTTTTTGATTTTATTTTATTTTATTGTTCAGCCCCTTACAACAGCGTTCCGGAATGTTTTTTTTGGCACGGGCAAAGCTTAAGGAGGAAGTACTGGAAACATGACAAGGACGGGCTCCGACTAATGACAAACAGCGATTCCTGTAACGGATTTGCCTTGGGACGGATGATGTTTCCAGAGATGACACTGGGGGTAATTAAATCAACTCTACACATGCACATCTTGCTCGACTCTGTATACTTCATAAACTTAAAATGCGAATAGTAGTATATTATGTATGTATAGATAGATAGATGTATGCTTTGCCCCCAATGTCATGAGGGTACTTGCACTCGGGTTTGATAATTAATAGGCGGCGATGATGGCATGGCAGCCAGGCAGAAAGGGAAGCCACCCCAGCTGACCGAACGGGAAAGGACGCAGGCGCAGGGAACTGACGGCGGCGGCAGCCAGGAACCAACTTTTTGTTAGTTCGATATTATATTTACATCAACTCCATGAGATCATGAAGTAAATTAGTAGAAAATTGGTTAATTATGCACTTAGTTATAAAAGTTAGTTAAGAAGGGTAGAGAGATAAAGATGAAGATGAAGATGAAGATGAGACCGGGTGCCCCGCAAGAGTTAGATCGTGTAATAAAATCATCTGTAACCAGACCATTACCGTTTCCGAGGGCGGACGAAACTAGCGTCGTCGCTAAATCGACGGGATGCCGTTGTGAAGCCCGTGATCATTCATTATATTATCCATTCCCCGTATTCTTATTATTATTATTATTATTATTACTCCCTCCATCTCTCTGTTTTATTCACCGGTATCAATATTATCGTTGTCGTTCGAAGATCGATATATGTTACAGTAGATACTTATATATATCAGACCTAGCTATATTAATAATTCGCATAGACTGCGCACGCTGCACTGCACCGCACCGAACGTCCAAGCCGACTTGCTTGTTTCCCAGGTTCGAAACTTCAAATATATCCCCATCCCATCTGGTTGTCGGTGTCAGCGTCAGTGCCAGTGCATTGCGGAGTCTGTACAGCCCGCCGCTCTCGTCTCGTCTCGTCTACTCATACATCCTATTTTCCCTTCCCTCTCTCCTTCTCTCTCGCTCCCTCTCTATCTTTATCTCCATCTCCATCTCCATCTCCATCTCCATATTCCTCTCTTTCTTACTTTTCTTTCTCGCTTTCTGGAGGTTGTTTCATATATTTTTGTCTGTCAATTCGTCAGTCCTCTCTTTTTTCCCTCTAGCTTTCTTGTCCTGTCTGGACATTTGAGATTCGAATTCATCCTCGTGTCCACCCGTCGGAAACACTTTGCCTTAGCCTATTGCCGGGGTATTCGACCTTTTACGACTACCAACTATTCCTAGAACTCCAGTGAATGTAAGTTTTTTTTTTCTCTCTTCTCTCTCTTATTTTATTGATTTTTATTCATCCCTTCTCTTTCTTTTTTTTCTTTCTATTCTCCCTTCTATCGATAGTGGGAATTCCTCCTTACACACACAAAAAAAAAGAGGAAGATCGAAAAGGTGTAAGCAGCTGCAGTTACAGGGCAAGTCCATATTTTGTGATCGTTTGCAATCCAATTGCAATTCTTCGAGGTAGTCTTGTTTTGTCCTTTCATTTTGAATATTTCATTTCGATTTCATTTCGAATTCATTAATTTTCCTTTGGTGTGTGGTTCTTTCTTTCTTTCTTTCTTTCTTTCTTTTCTTCCTTTCTTTATTTCTGTTCCTTCCTTCCTCCCCCCCGTTCCATACATAGAATTGGATGGAGAGACAGGGCTCAAGGGAAAGAAAGGTTTGACCCTTGGAAACCGTTCTGTACGTTCTGTTCTTATTCTTGTTCTTATTCGGTTCTGGTCTGGGCTGTCTGGAGAAGGAATCAAAGTGCCTAAAAAGGTGCATCCGAACGTCCCTTCAAAAAAACAGATCTGAAATTAATTATATTTCGACGGGACTGACATTCATTCATTCATTCAACTAGATTTACTTCTTCATCATCTCACCATCTCACCATCTCCCTCATCTCCATCGCCATCACCGTCACCACCATCGTCACCACTTTCCCTTCATCCTCCACCCATCTGTCATCGTCGTTACTACTCGAGTCTGTCCGAATCATCATATGTAAGTTGTGCTTGCTGTTGGTCCGGCTCTTTTGTTTGTCTCTTCCGAGTCCTTTGCGCCAAAAGAATAAGGTCCTCGTTTGATCCACCTGCCTGCACCTGCCTGCCTTTTGCCCTGCCTCTTGCCTGCCCTGCCCTCCCTGCCTGCCTGCTTGCCCGCCTGCCCGCCCGCCTGCCTGTGTGTGTTCGGACGGGCCACCTCCATCTTCTTCTCCCTCATTATCATCATCATTTTTCTTTCTTTCTTTCTCCTTCTATTCTTCTCCACCAGGAAAGAGGGAACGGAGATCTTGGACTTCGACCAATAGCTGGATCGCACATCTACCCAGAATTCCATTCTATCTAGATTTCTGCCAGTCGGTGTGTCTGGTTGTTTGAAAGCAAGCAACTAAGCAAGCCAGCAGGGGCATCAGACCCGGCTTCAATTCAGTCGGTGTTTGGCGATATATCCTTATCCTCACTCCAAACCCACCCACAGATTTCCCCCAATTCCAATCCCCCATCCTTCGGAATTTCCTCACCCTCTCGCAGGAAGTTTATCAGAATTATTTTATTTTATTTTTCTATTTTTTACTTCACTTCTCTGTTTTCTTGTGCTTCCCTTCTTCCCCTTCTTCCTCTACTTCTACTTCGGCTTCTACATCTTCTTCCTACGGATTCCCTACTTTCTTATTTTCTTTTTCACCAAGTCGAGGGGAAGGGGAAAAAAGTCACAAGCTTGGCCCCTTCATCTTGTCCTGATACTCAGATTCGAGTTGTATATGCCTTCATCTTAAAAATTAAAAAAAAATTAAAAAAAAAAAAGAGAATCGCCGGAAAGAAACTCACACGCGAAGAATTTTTAGTAGCCACTACCTCCAAATACAATAATACTCTACGAAAAAAACACTTAAAGCATACGACTTCTCCGTCATCATCGCACCTCATGAGCCACTGACCCCTCTTCCCTCCCTTTCTGCCACCCGTTTATTCATAAACGCGAAGGGACTCTCGAGTTGGCTTTTTTTTCTTTTCCATCAGAATCTCCATCCACGACTTCGTCTGTCCGTTTTCTCCTTGCAACAGCGGGCAACACCAAAAACCCATCCTACAGCGGAGGACTATTCGTCAACATATCATATCCGCCTGCCTGCCTGGACAACCGCCGACTCCGGGAACGGGTGAACGACTGATATTCAACTTCCGATTGCCTTCATAGGCGGCTGTCTGTCTCTTTCCCTTTCTTTTTCTTTTTTCTTTTCCTTTACTCTCTTATCCTTCTGCGTTCATATTCAAAGTCCTGTTAAATCAGGGTCTCCCTACATCATCATCTCCCTCCATCCAACAACATGTCGGTTCCTTCCACTGCAACACTCCACTACCCTCACCACCCTCACCAATCTCCACCATACGGCTATCTAAATGCTATTCCCCAACATACTAGCCTTTACTACCGGTCGAACTCCGGCACTCAACAGGTATGTCATTTTTCTCTAACTTCTTCTTCTTTTTCTTCCTCTCCTTCTCCTTCTCCAGTTCTTTTTTTCTTTTCTCTTCGTAGTGTGTTCTTCTTTTCCTTCTTCTTCTGCTACTTTTCCTTTTCCGTGAATCGCCATTTCTGTTCTTTCTGGAAACCCATTGTCCTCTTCTCCCGCACACACCCACAAACGCACAAACACATACACAACCTGCAGGAACCTACCTGCTGACATCAAATCGAATCCTCCCTAGCCTCAACCATCATATCAACCACAAAGTCAAAGATACAGCACCGAGATGAGGCCCTCTGGGTCCGTCGCCAGCTCGGCAGCTCCAACGCCTTCTGTCACCGGAAAAAGACGTCGAAAGCAAACGCCAGACTGGAAAGAATTCTACAAGAACGGTGTTCCTAAGGAGATCATCGTCATTGATGACACTCCTCCACCGGAACCTACTCCCAAACGCAACGCTCGAACAAATGTCACTGCCAGCCGAGTTCCTCGACCTATCTCACAGAACGCTTCTCTCAACGCTCGAGTCCACAACCCAGTTTCTTCACAGGCATCGACTGCGACAACATCGCAACCATCTAAGAGACGCAAAATCGCTGCGAACGGCACAACAACCGCTGCTGTAAATCGGTATGAAACGAATCACGATCCATACGCATCTACGCCGTACTCTGTGACTCAGACTCCGGCCTACGCGTCTCAGGGGTCTAGCGCTAATACGGCCAGTGCTTCGTCCAGAGGTTACAACAATGGTACCGAGACTGCCGCTACATCTTTAGCCTCAACCATTGGAGATTCGGCCTCTATCGCTGGAACGAAGCGGAAGAGAGTTACGCGAGGTAGCATGGCGAAGAAACAGACGGACGCATTTGCTCACTATCAACCTCCTCCACATCCTCCAATCAAAGCGAAGGAGGTAGTTGTGAGAAAAGTTGAAGATGTAGGTTCCCCCTCAATTCTCCTAAAACCTCAGACCAAAAAAAAAAAAAAAAGGAAGAAAAAAAAAAGGAAATAAAAGAAAAAAAAAAAATGCGGGGATGATATCTCGACATTCGAGGTCACTTGGCTTTTTTTTATCTGGGGAAACATAGAGCTAACACAACGTCCGCAGAGCCCTAAGACAAATCAGAAAGTTGATGACGATGAGGGTCACTACATTGTAACACCCGGTGCATATCTCACTAACCGATGTAAGCCTTCGCTTCTCCTTTTCCCTTCATATCAAGTAGGTTTACTGACAATCCTCCTAGATCGAATTATCAAGCTGCTCGGTCAGGGAACCTTTGGTAAGGTTGTACAGGCCTTCGATAGTCAGAAAAATGAGTACTGTGCCATCAAGATCATCCGATCCGTGCAAAAGTATCGCGACGCATCTAAGATTGAACTTCGTGTTCTGTCGACCCTCGGTAAAAATGATTCAGACAACAGGAACAAATGCATTCACCTACGTGATTGCTTCGATTATAGGAATCATATTTGCATAGTCACCGACCTGCTCGGCATGTCTGTCTTTGACTTTCTCAAATCAAACTCCTTTACTCCCTTCCCCAGCAGTCAAATCCAATCCTTTGCTCGACAACTCTTCACAAGTGTCGCCTGTAAGTTTTGACCGTCGTCTACTCGCAGGATCTTCGGACACGTGCTAACATGGTGGCAGTCCTTCATGATTTGAACCTGATCCACACCGATTTGAAGCCGGAAAACATTCTTCTCATGCACAACACCTCAGAAACATTTACTTACAATAGGGTCATACCATCATCTACACATTCTAACCCTAGGAAGGCTCAGACCCGCAAGATTCTTTTGGACACCGATATTAGACTGATTGATTTTGGATCTGCCACCTTTGACGACGAATACCACTCGTCGGTTGTCTCCACCCGACACTACCGGGCTCCGGAGATTATTCTCGGTCTCGGCTGGAGCTTCCCTTGTGATATTTGGAGCATCGGGTGCATCCTTGTCGAATTCTACACTGGTGATGCATTATTCCAGACGCATGATAATCTCGAGCATCTTGCCATGATGAAAACTGTCTGCAATTCCGACATAGAAACTCGACTTGTCCGACAGGCCATCACCAAAACACAGAATTCCAACAGTCCTGCCTCTAGGTATGCTTTCACCAAATAAAAGGGAGTGTTTTGATGCGGGGGCTAACTGGTGTATAGATTCTTCCGCAACAATAGACTCGACTATCCCAACACTGAGACTACCAAAACTTCACGACGTTACGTCAAAGCTATGCGTCGTTTGGATGTAATCCCCACCGGTCTCAATCTCACAGGTCTTGAATAAATAGCTAACGAAGCGTAGGAAATGATACCTCAAACATGTAGCTTCTACCGACAACTGCTCGATCTTCTCAAGAAAATCTTTGTATACGACCCATCGAAGCGAATCACTGCCCGAGATGCCCTCAAGCATCCATGGTTCAATGAAGTTATTAGAGACGAAGGAATCACCGTGGCTCAAATGCGTATCGACAGGGGCGTCGAAATGGAGAGGGAATTAAGGAGGAGACGTGAGGGAAATAGCGACACAGAGCCGGAGGATGACGAGACGGAGGCCGAGGGAGAAGACGAGTAAACCAATCTCGGCCATATAACGAGGACCTCTGATACCCTTGAAGATGAAGTTCACATCATCATAATCATCATCAAAAAACGCCATCTTATGCTTTAGTTGCACAGTGCTCCTACAAAGGATATATGTGCTCTTTTTTGTTGTTACTCTTTGCTGCAGGCACAGACATATCTTATATTCCTGGTTTTCTTCGAGCATTCACATGTCTGTTTTTCTTCTGCAGCTTTCCTCCCCTTTCTTTCCTTCCTACTTCTATTCCTGTTCATCTTTATCCCCCATCACAACTTTTTTTTCTTTTCACTTTTTTTCGACATAATGATCATGCACGACCTGGGTAAATATCTATGAGGCGAAAACAAACTCGGTGGTTAAATGGGTTTTATTGTTTTTTTTTTATCTTCTCTAATGGTTAATCATATTGCGCTCTACTTTTCTCTTTCTTTTGTCTTTTTTTTTTACAGAATATCTCATATTCCTCTCAACCTACAGAGCGTGCTTCGAGGCTTCTTTTTTTTCTCCCTCTCTCCTCGCTTTACAGATTATGACACAATGCTTGGCTCAGTCGTCACCTACTTACTTTTTCACCCACGCACGCCTGTTCTTACTTGCTTCTAGTGTTGATAGCTTCTGAGACAAAAGCAAGCTTGTTTTGCCGGCTAGAGGGCGGGCATACTACACTACTATCTAGCGTATGTGTATACGCCTTTTATATAGGCTTTATTTTTCTTCTTCTTGCAACGGCTTGGATCGATGTAGGATCGATTTGATATCCAAACCATGCATGGGCCCTATTAACCATATCATACAGTCTTACATACTGTTACTTCTCTTGTCAACGTTTATGACGTTTTTCCTTACATCCTTTTAGTATATATATACGGCGTCAACTTTCGTTTTATCTTTACTTTCCGGTGTTCTTTCTTCAAAATTTGCGAATTCTGGTTTTCATATATATACCTAGTCAGACCCTGCTTCTTTGTACATTCTTACATTTGTTTGTTGAAAGGATCGGTCAAATACTCCTTTTTTGTCCCTTTGCATAATTTATGGGTATTGGGTACTGCGTACTGAGCCCGGCTGCTGGCTGGATATGCCCTATTATTTTATTTTTTTTGTTTGCTATGGCGAGATCCGGTTTAAGTGGATTCTGGCGTTCAATTGTCTTTCTTTCCTTCCTCTTTCGCCCTTCTGAAAGAATTATATATCGGCGCAAAGAGACTTGAGGATTGAAGGAACAAAGAGGAGAAGAGAAAGGAAGAGACGAGAAGAATGTATATACAAACTATTGATATTAGAATGATGATATCTACTCGACAGCTTGGCAATGCTCAAATGTGCCTAAGCTAGTGCATGTAGTCATAATATTGCTTGTGTGATCATGGTATTACCGGCGTGGACGGTGTAGGTCTTTCCGTTAGCTAATGTGCTAAACAAGTTGACTAGAACAAGTTCTACATGATATATATGCGTATTTAAGTATCAATCTGGTTCATTAAAAGTGCCTGATATACCGTTCACTAAACGCTAAATGTTACAAATTTAGATGCGAGCATTGCTCCTTTATGCCAATAAACCCAACCGCATACCCCCCCTTCGAACGCCTGGAGAGTGCCCCTCCCACACACACAAAAAGATTAATATTGTCGTTCGTATGTCGCTAGTGTTAACTTTAGATTGGATTATGTTAAATCGTCAATCAACTCGATAACTTTCTTCCTAGCTTCTAAGAATGAATCTTTATCACCTGGAAACTCTTCTTCCGTGATAACAAAGAATGGGATTCCGAGAGACTTGAGGTCTTCAGCCATGGATCCATACATTTGGACTGATGCGCGGTAGACCTTTTCGTCGTATGTTTGGAGTTCTTGGAGTTTTGTTTCTGGGGTCTTTCGGCATGTATATTAGTATTTTACATCTGGTGCTCCTTAAAGGGTGATTATATAATACCAATTCTGCGGATGAGGTTGATACTCCAAAACTCTTCCTAAGTAGCGATAATAATTTTAGTTTAGTCTTCTGGTAGCCTTTGGCATAAAAATGGAAGGTTATGTATTACAGCACCGAGTCCATGGCCACGCGATTATCAGAGCTTTTTGAATGACGTTGTAAGATCACCTCTCGACTACGCCACCATTGTTTCTCGTGGTCTTTTTGATGAAGTTTCATCTGTTATAGATAATGTAGTAATTTTCAATATATTTGTTAGTATTTTATCTTAGCAAAGTTAAAAAAAGAAAAAAGAAACAGGTAACATAGAATCTGCACTGGATCAATGCAATGAAGTTATTATATATACATACTTTTTTCAGCCTTTCCATAGCAGCTGGATTTGTTGTTATGACTGTGGTTATATACTTCAAAGCTGCCGGCCATTGAGTAATAGTACGCGGGTCTACACGTTCAGAAGCTGGAAGAGGAGGAGAAGCATGTTGAATATATGCTTGAGGGGCCTGTACTGGCTGAGGCAGTGGGATGTCAGGCTGATAGATCCGACGTGGATCGTAGGACTGCTGGGAGAGTTGATGATTTTGAGGCTGTGAGCCCGAAGTAGTCTCCTGAAGGGCCTTGAGGACCTGAGCGAGATGTGGATCCATTCTTTGATATTAATGATAATGATAGCCCAGAAGCCTATCTTTACATGTCTTCGATATCAGATGTCATGAGCACGTCAGATATCGCGAGTCGACCTTAGCTCTGTCACATAAAGTTGAGGTCGTTGGACGTGTTTTCGTGTGTTGGATGTGTTGGACCCGTCGTCTCGAATTGCTCCCGCCAAACATGGACCGGTTCGTTTCGTTCGTTTCGAGATTTTTTTGCTCGAAAAGCTCATCCGACTGTGGCACCATCGAATATCAACCTCGACCGGCCCGCCCTGCGATGGATAGTAGCCGGCATAGACTATCTCCACCGACGGCAACGACCACGACCACCACGACGACATTGTGCATGTCCCGATATTCCCGGTTATAAGAATTCGAGAGATAAGCACGGCCCGATCGAAAGAAAGAAGTCGACGGAGAGGGAGCTCATGAGGGGACAATCTCTTATGTAACCCCACTACCACACCACTGGCCAAACCTACCATACCCCCCCAATCAATCAATCAATCAATTCATCCATCCACCCGTGCCATACCATCTATAATTCTACCCTCGAATTACTAAATACTCCACGACCCCAAACCTACCAATTTCACAAGCCAACGAGACAAGAAACGAAAAGAAGAAAAGAAAGAAGAAAGAAAAAAAAGAAACCAAAAAAACAAAAGAAACAATGCCGGCTGCCCGCCGTGTAGCCGACGGCGCTCGTTTCGTCCAAAACGTCAAGAATCGCGCCGATGCTACCCGGTTCGCACAGAACATACGAAGTCCTCCGGTACCTGGTAATGGCGAAACAGCGCAGCAAAGAGTGGCACGGTTACGTGAAGCTGCGAGACGGGAGCGGATGAACCAGGTCACAACGTTTGATAAGGTTGTACATCATGGACGACGGTGGGCGGATAATTTGCATCGAGCGACGGTGTTTACTATCATGGGTTTCTCTGGTATATATCTTTATTCTTTTTCTTCTAGAGGGCTCAATTGGAGATGGTTTTTATTTTATTTTATATTTTTACATACGGAGGCTAATTTTTGGGGGGGTAGCTGTGACGGTGGGTATTACGGTTTATTCAGTTTATGGAATGATTGGACAGGGTCGATCGAATCGGAGAGAATATGTAAGGATCACTAAAAGTCAATTGGGACAATGCTCAAGCTTTTTAAGGTCGGAGACTAATGGGTTGCTCGGGATCATCATAGATGGCAGAATTAGCATCTGAACAAGAAAGGCAATGGCAAAGCTGGCGGCAGTCTGAGATCGATGAAATCGTAGCGACTGGGATAGAACCCGAAGAAGCCGCCAGATTATTCGATGAATCCGAAGAGAAGCGACGGAAATCCAAGACGGTATGGGGACGTTTAAAGACCTGGGCGTACGGTGGGTTGACCCCTGCGGAGGAGACTTATATGTCACGATACGAATTACACGATGGAAGGGTGCAAAAGCAGGTATTCCAGAAGCTTCAAAAGGAGTTTTATGAGAAGAGAGGGTTGGAACTACCGAAGAAGGATGAGGATGAAGATGACGAGGAGTTGGCGACGATTACCGGGGTTACGGCCATTGCAGCTGCCGTAGATGGTATCGTACCTACGGTTCCCGCGAAGGATGTGAAGGAGACAGCACAGGCGGTCAAGTCTGAAGGGAAGGGGTATTGGGGCACTTTGAGAAGTCTAGTTTCCGGAGGGAGGGTGTGATGCCCTATGAAATAGGAAATATGACATGGGACTGAGAAGGAATGGCTGTATCTTGTATGGTAGGTATTGTACATACAAATTGGTCTTCTGTCAGAAGCTATCTGGGGGTTGTCGGAATCTTCACTTGTCACATATTGGGCACACAAACTCTCCGCGAGGAACACGTATATATATATCCTGTACATAGCCTTAAGTAGTAGTTAATACTAACGTCGAGCATTGTTGTAATCTGCCATGGTCACCAGAACGACCTATGATATCATCCATCGATACCAATATGAATATGAATATAAAATATTAATATTCAAATGTCGGTATCTGACGGCGTATCTGACGGCATATGACGGGTCCGCGGGACGGCCGAGAGGGAACCCTGCCAAGAGTTCTCAGGAACCGCCAAACCACATTTTGCTTCGGTTGAATTAATTTCGCGACTCCGAACGAAACAGACGTGAACTTTGCTGTGGGACTTCGGTATCCGGCGCGCCCTGACAGAATTCACTTAAAAGTCCACAGTAGACTGCTATCATCCAATTGCTCGATCCCCATTACTACCACTACCACTACCAATCTACGTCCTCATACTCGTACTCGTACTCATACTCCTCCCTTCATATCTGCGACCGGTATCTCCTGTGTCTTCATCCCTGCCACGATGAAGTTCGACGTTCTCAACATAGGACGAATTATCGTCTATATCACCATCGTCTTCAGCGTCCTTGACCGCTACGTTCTCCCCAAGTTCCATATTTTCGATCCTAAACGACTACAGGAGATATGCAAGGAGTCAATTGAGCTATACGGCGACGAAAGCCCCAATTACGACCGTAAGCTGTTGTTCAATGACCTTGCCGCGAGATTGCAGAAGGAGTATCCAAAGTATGTGACAGAGCTCAAGTGGGACGAGTGGGTGTTCAACAATGCTGGAAATGCCATGGTAAGCTTTTTTTTCTCTCTGTTTTCCTCCTAATTGTCCTTTGATAGAAGATTAAAAAGAGCTTGTGAGCTAACATGGGTGTACTTTGGATCTTTAGGGAGGAATGGTTCTTCTCCATGCTTCCGTCTCCGAATACCTTATCATCTTTGGCACCCCTGTTGGCACTGAAGGTCACACCGGTATCCACATGGCCCATGACTACTTCACCATCTTGAGCGGCCAACAGACCTTCTACTATGCCGGTGATGTCGAGAAAAGGGTCTTCAACCCAGGTGACCAAAACCACATGGTTCGAGGTGACAAGGCGCAGTATGCTCTTAACGGTTTTGCATTGGAGCTTGCTCAAGGTATGATTCCGAATCCTTTCAGTAAAAAAAAAGGACGGTTGTTAATTGATATTTTTTCTCTTTCTTAGGATGTATCCCATGCATGCTTCCCTTCGGATTCTTAGAAGCTGTCACGTCGACAATGGATTACCAGTCATTTGCACGTACTGTCTTGATCACAGCTAGACATATGGGGTTGAACTTGCTCCAAGGAAAGCTCTAAATCATGCACCATCGTCGACGAATTGATGAAAAGAAAAAGTGTCGTTTTTTTTTAGATCTATATGATCTACGCGTTATTGCATTCGACCCTGGTTTCTTTTGCTTTTCAAAAAAAAAAAAAAAGCTATAGACCACGAGAGACACACTGGGAATAGAGGATGAGAACGGGGGGCAACATCAGAACCCGGCATCCTTTCTGTTCCACGTATTCTAATTTTGATCATCGTCATGAAATGAGGGGTAAAAAAGTCTGGCGTTTTTCTTTTTAGAGCGGCTGGCTGTATTTTTCTTTCGGGTCACTAGGTCATAGACGTGTATGCATCAAGATACTGCTACATCGGACACTTCACTAATCATGTATATTTGTTCCCGTTACACGAGATTTCTGGGGAGGGGAAACAGAGGATATCCCTTTTTTGATGAAAAGGATAGATGGCGGAATGTAACTCGTAATAAAATAATAAGAATAATACTCCGTGTGCATTTTACATCTCCTTGATCGGATCCGTAGCTCGAAAGTAGGCAGGAAGAAGCCGATGGATACATCCGATAAAGCACAACCAGCCCCGTTCAAGTGGAAAGAGAGAGAAAAGTGATAATTGGTCGGTTCTCTCAGAAAGCGCAAGATTAATACTTCTGTCATGCAGTATGATCAATTTGTGTACTTAAGTAAGTAAGTAAGTAAGTAAGTACTTTTCTGAACTGAAGTAGGGATTCAGTTCCGTAAGCATACGTCGGTTCAAAAAGCTTGAGTTCACGAAGATGCAGCTGTAATTGGTTTGTGACACCCATCCTTCTAAGCCACCCTTTCCCCTCCTTCTTGTGTAAGTATATCAAGATTTTAAGTTAAAGAACAGCGTGTGAAATAGACAGAAAAAGGGTTTCCGGACTCCGATTTCTGTGAGACTCAAGAATCTTGGGAGCCGGAGCTTGCAGTATGAAATCGGCTGGCTGTGTGATTGTCAGGGCTTGGCGGATATGCTTGGTGGAATGTTAAATTTCACATCAATACACCATATACATGTACATGTATGCATGAGGGTACATACGAGAGGTATTGATAGTCAGCCCTTCGGCCTTTTTGTTTTTTTCTTTGCGAATTTATATTGGTCGATGTGGAGTAGGTACGATATGAATGAGCGTCATGAATCGTGCGTGCAGTGCGTGCGTCAGTCAGTCAGTCAGGTAGAGGAAAGATTAGAGTTAAAGTTGCTCCGCTGTCTCTGATGAAAGAAATAGAAACACGGAATGCGGGTTTCGGGGATACCTTGCATGACCGCGTGAGTCGAGACCTCCCTTTTGTTCGTTTTCTTTCGACAGGTCCGGAAGCTGAATTTTTGAAGTTGGGTAAATTATAATTATCATTGGACGTCGTCGACTCGTCGGTTTCTTGGATGGTATGGTCACTTGACCATCTACATATGTCCACATACACACGTTACTTATACATGTTTTCTTTACCAAAAAAAAAAGGGTCTATTTGATTTGATTAGTGAGAACAAAGCGGGGTGAAGCGTGCCGTAGACGGATGCGCCTGCCCAAAGTATTAGGCAAAAGGTGCAGATTATCGCCAATTGGTGGTGGTGGTGTAGTGATTGTATCAAAATATGATTTCAAACTTTTTTTGAAGAGCGCCTCGATTTCCACTTTAGCTTCTTTCTCTTCCTCGTCCCCGCTTGAAAAGGAAAGGGAAAAACTGTGGGGGGCGAAGAAGGAACAGAAGAGAACAAGAAGAAAAATGAGGAGGAGGAGGAACCCCAACGCCAAACTTGGCGAACTTACGCAAAGTGGATGGCAAAAAAGAAGGCTGTAGCTTATCTTGACAAGGGCTTAGAATTGGGGGAATGAAATTACAATTAATTGCCTGCATCATTATCATGGGTTTGGGGTAGATGTATGTATGTATGTCTGGGCAAATCATGATCAAGATGCATTTAAGGTTGGTGATTTGATTGAAAGGGAACAGAAAAAAGAAAGTCATCAAGGGAAACCAAGCTTAGCAAGAGACGTCGAAGAAGAAGAAAAAAAGAGGACAAGTTGGCATGGGGTGATTATTGAATAGAAGGAATTCATGCATGCGACAAGCAACCAAGCAGCAAGCACGGACTGACGAATGCAGAGCAGCAGCATGGCACTCGTCTCGCAGGGGCGCCGTTCTTTAACCTAAAAGCACCGCGCACGTCGTCGGTCGGTCCTGATGGTCGCCTGCTTATCAACTTGGGGTGGGTTTTTGCGGGGTAAAGGTGTGGTTTCAATGTTGGTACATATAACATCATATCTCTAGGAAGAATGAAAAGAAGAAAACATATTTTGAAATTCAAAGAGAAGAAAAAAGGAACTCCAAACTAGGTTGAGTTTAGAGGGATGTACGATGTATGAAGGCGAAGAACCCGGACACACGAGTTCAATTGATAGGTCCGAACGGAGGACCGGTCGGATGTGTCATGGGGGCAACGTAACCAGGACCACTCGTACACGAAAGGGACGCAAGGACCTGTTAAGTTTCGTGTAAACCGTCGTTTCGGCGGGGGGGGATTGATCATATTCAAGTGGTAGTAAGCTTAAGTTTAAATTCGATTTCACATATTTTGTATCTCGTATGCTTTGTTTTTGGAGGTGGTCCGAGGAAAGGTTATATATACGTCAGTCAAGTTTTGCAAGTTGCAAGTTGACACGAGATATCGACATGACAAGACGGGGGAAGGGAGGAGGAGGGTATGAGCATATGAGCCAGCTTGTGACCGGGCCAAGCATTTCATTATCGCGAAAGAAAATTACACAGCATTCTCCTTTGTCGTGATGGTGTATACCTTTTGTTTCCCCTTTCTCCTAGCATACTCCTGATAATCGAGTCCGGATTTTGGTAAGTACTGGATTCAGTAGTATGTAAGTATTACTTGAAGTAAATGCAATATATGCTTTATAAGGTAGGGCTATGAGAAGCTCATATGAATCCTATGCCCCATGCCCTGCCACCGATGCACGGAGCCATCATAAGCGAAACTGCAAAAGTTAAAGGTGGGGGAAGGAAGGCAAATGCCATAACCATGGAGCTCGAACTTGAAATAAGCTACTTGTACATAACACCTACCGCTGTTGTGGTATAAACTTGCTGGGGTTATGTTGGACTTTGCGGCTGGGAACCCAGATAAACTCCGGCGGCCGGCTCGTACTGACTAAAGCGAGAGATCCGGCGGACTGTTTATGTTCTGTTGAGGGTAAGATGGGACGGCGGCGGCGCTCACCAGCTAGCTGCGAAGTGACCCACCCTAAACATGAGGCTTCACTTCCAGTTGGCTCGATGGGAAGCACGCACTATGTCGGCAAGTTACTGTACTTACATACATACGTTATGGTTTTCTGATTGACCTGATTGACGGCAGCTAGTGTCGCTCGTGGCCCTTTTGCCGGAGAGGGATGGATGATTCGATACAGACCACCACCCACCACCGTTTAAATTACTATTGGCGGCGTGCAGCTGGCAAAGAAAGGCAATCCGGATCTGACGGTACCGACCAGACAGCGATTGCAAAGGCCAAGCTTTGTACTAGCATCCCTTTCAGCAGGTTTCGCGGCGTTCCATCTGCATTCATCTGCAATTGTTCGTTGACCCTGAAGGACGCCGACCCACCTTGGCCGTCTTGTACTTGCATACAGTACATACATGTCGTCTCCCGGGGGCTGGCAGGGTAGTAGGTAGGCAGTAGTTAGCAGGCTGATCTACTTCGATCTCTTGCAGGACCTCCTCCTCCTCCTCCTCCTCACCTTTTGAGGTTGAGACACACTCCTCCAAGAAATTCCTGTGAGATGTTCTTATTACCACATTGGCGGCGGCAGGGCAGGGCAGGGCGGAATATAATTATAATATCTGGCCACCATGTCGCGACTCCCTCTCCATATCTTTCCCATATCTTTCCCACTTCCCTAGGACCATTCCTTCTTCCTGTCGAAATATTCGAAATATTCGAAATACCTGTCATAGAAAAAAAAACTTAAAGCTTGCGAGTTCAAGTTTCGAGTTCACGTTCAAAGTACTGCACTGGGGGTTATCAATTTTATATACTATATTATCTTGCATCTTCATATTCGAGTATACGTACCAGATCCAAATTTTATATCAGCCCAAAGACACCATTCCCAGTCGAATACCAGGAATCAGTTATAACTACCAAGAAGCACAAGCAGAGCGACCGTTAGATTATAGCCATTCCGATTCTTCCTTTCGATTCTTCCAAACAAAACTTAAGATCAACCTCAGATCTCACTGCCTCACCTTATTCCATCGTCTTTGCCTCCTCATTTGGGTCTGCCTGTCTGCCTGGCCATATAAACAGACCACCCCATCATCGTCTCTGTGTCTAACTAGCCCTTGTCCGGCCCTCGACTCGCGACATCGCTGCTATTAGCTAATTAGCTTCAGATTAGCCAAAGAGGTTCTGGATCTAGCCAGTGACCTCGCTTGCAGGCCTTGCCTCGTTCTTCTAACCACATCCAGACTCTGTTGGAAAATGCACACTGCAACACACGTTTCCGGCCTCTTCAGCTTGCTCAGAATTCATGTTATCCTCGACGAGTTCACACCTTACCTTCTCCCCCATGAAATCCTCAATTTAGGGCTGTGCTCCAAGAGTTTTCATAAGATTCTGTTCAAACAGGCTGGTGCCTTTCGCCATGTTGACCTTTCCCTATCAGCCCTCGTCCCCGTCAACCAGTCCCAGCAGCAAGTTTCTCTCCGACGAAGTTACACAGACTTCCTCTCTTCGGCCTTACTAGGGAAGAACACTCAAACACTCATCCTAGATGGCCTCCCCATGAACTTTGATACTCTTTTCAACCTTCTCGTCTCTCCTAATCAGCGAATCTCGATCTTGAGCGTCCGAGACTGTGGGTTTAACCAGCCCAGGTTTATGCAGACACTCCACTTCTTGGTTCGTCCTGGTTCTACGTCTCCTCTCAAGGGTGTTTATGTCTTCGGTAAGAGCAATGGCGCACCCAGAAGCAAGAATAGATGGCAAAGACAACGCGTTGGAGAAGTCGAGTTCATCGAAGGGTGGGCCGAAACCGTCCAAGCCTGCGAAGGAAAGATCGTCTTCGACATCGGACTATGCAAGGGGTCGAAGCACATGACACTTTCGCCATTCGAGGACGACTTGAATGCTGTCGCTGCTGCGGCTGCTGAGATCGAGCTTGGAAGTACCCCAGTTTCCGTTGGATCCGGATTTGCATCGTTCGCGTGGTCGGGTCAAGATTCGGAACAAAGCAGCGTCACATCCACCTCTGCTGGAGAGGGCGATTGGATGCCACCACAAATGGCACCAAAACTCGCGAACAAGAGAATCTTGGGTCGATGTGAAGGATGCGGTACACCACCAACCGGGTGTTCTAGCAAGCTCTATGGACCTGTTCCAATTTTGACCAGCGATATCAAGATTGCCTGTCGTCCACGTGTTGGAGAAAAGGTTGAGGTCGACATGTGCGACGACTGCACAAAGGAGAGACTTTGCGAGTGCTGCGGTAAATGGTGGTGCGAGAGCTGCTATAGCGTTGGAATGGGAAAGATGTGTGGTATCCAAAAGGTGAGAACTGCACACGTACAGCTGTAAAATATAAACTTCGATACTAATACCGCAATTTCACAGGGAGGTGTACTTCTCGATTGCTATGACTGCGGTAGAACCTGCTTTGATTGCAAGAAAGATACCATGCGAAGCTGCAGAAGCTGCAAGACCAATTTCTGCGCCCTTCACGACGTCGGCGCCTCCGAACTCTACGTAAGTCGCGAATATTTTTATCTTATTTCCCTTATTTACAGAATGAAAAAAAAATACTAACATCCTCGATCTTAATAGTGCGATTGGTGCCATGTCTAGAAGACTACGACACAAAAAAGAAGGCGACAATGGCTTCGCCGAAAGGCCGAGTCGGAACGAAAACGCAATTCTCAAAACTAAAATCCAACTATCTGCTGCCGGTCCAGCTGGTACTCTCAACCAGAGTCCCATCTGATACCCGTTCTCTTCTCTGTATGCATTTGAACTTGAAGCCCCGCTACATGCGCCAGATATTGCGCGACGTCGGTTCTCCTTCTACTTCTACTGATATTTAATATTATCACCATTGTCATTTCCGTTCTATTTTTTTCTTTTATCTTCTAATGGCGTTTGTATATATTTTTCCTTTTCCTTCTTATTCTTTTTTTGTTTTCAAAGCTCTACTTCTCGCTTTGCTTTTAACTCATCATTTACCGGCGTCGGGGAATTCTGATTTTACCTGGGTTTGTTAACTGCGTTTGATTACTACTTTTATCCTTCTCCTTCTTCTCTTCTTCTGTATCTTAGCTATTACTTGATGTTTTACGATCTTCACGACCTCGACCAATGAAACCTCTCAACCCTTCTCTTCTTCACAAAATCTTGATCAAGTGATTCTATTAGATAGATTTCTAATTATTGGTATGATAAATCTCTCTTTCCAAATATTAATACTTAGCGAGAAACCGCTTGCCGCAGTTCAGGCGAGGGTTTTTCCAAGCACAAAATCGGGCCGTAATTTAAAACACGATTTCGATCTGAAGGCCTAATTTAAGCTTAATTGACTAGATCGCTCCTTGCGTCAGGCTGCATCTTATATTCTCGGGCCTCAACGCCACCAGTAGGCTACTACATATGTAAGTACATCATTTCTTTTTTTCTTTTGTTATAGGTCTATATCTTTAAATGGCTTCGGATTGTCAAGAATCGGGAAGAATAAATACCAAACAGTAGGGTCGGGGTCGCTCGATACCAGAGTACCTTATCACCATGGAAAAGGTATAAACCAGACCGCCTAGACTCACTTTTCCTACAAACGCAACTTGTATTGCAACCCAGTTTATCTCAAGCCCTTCATCCTGAAAGATGGTGTCTATTCGAGATTCCTTATATGTTCTGGCTAGCCTCTCGGCCCTTAGCGCTCATGTATTTGCTGCTCCAGTGGGCTCTAGGGTACAGGACTTAGGTATGTAGACGTCACTCTCATTTTAACTCTAGTTTGCAATCATCCGGTTTTTCGAACGAATTTCAAAGGGCATGCTCTTGTACTTGAGTTTTGTGGGAGAGATCCGTAAATTCGACAAATTAATCCATTTGATAAATTAATTGTAAACGGTCACTGACGTTATAACTTTCTACTATCTGTATTTATCTAGCTGCCGTCGCGCCCGCAAATCTAAAAAACGCATTTACTATCCCTAAACAACCAGACGGGCGATTGAAAAAAAGAGTCATCGATGGGACTCTAAACAATCCGAACGTCTTGAGCAAGATTCAATTACTTAATTTTGACCTTGATACCGATACCCGTAAGTAAATATCAACAGACCTAGCTGATTGGCTTACGTATAGTATAATTTGGGAACAGGGGTAACAGTAAAAATCTAACACTCTTGGATATATAACTATAGATGAGAATAGGAATGCTAATACGAGAGCTGATGGCAAATAATATCATGATCTATCGCGGGCTAGATCTTGCAAGAATTTAGGAAGGCTGTAGAGCATATTGCGGGTAGTACGAAGCTGCTGTGGCTCTTCAAAGAGAATTTCATATCGTCGACATCACTGTGTCTTTTCCTTTCGAGTGGGTTATGGTCTGATCAAGGCTAGGTTATAATTAATTACTTGTAATATGGATTCGGTATATATGCACGCATATTGCATGTTAATAATGAGGTTACCATAAATCTATATCTATCCAATTATCACTCTTCTGTATACTCCCAATTGATACTTTATGCTTGAAGTGTCTTGGCCTAAATGTTACGGTCTCTAATATCTCGAAACTAGCCATTGATGTGATTATGTATTTTAAGAAGGACAACATGTTAACATTTCACAGTGACAACCTTTCCAGGAGATGATGATTTCATTAGATAACCATTACTTCGAAGCTTCAATTCGTACCTTTTTAAATGAGTACTAGGCTTTTCTAATACCAACCACTAGACTAATACCAACCTTGCGATTAATGAACAATGCAATGAAACCTCAAAATGCCATGCGTAAATTTATTTAAAATTGCCTCATCAAGCTCAAGTGGTCCATGTCCACGAGGTTACGATATATCGATATATCGACCGTGTGGTAATTTGAGCTTTCAACGCAGAACTTAGCGTGAGTGGAACAAGCCCCTGACATCAAAACTCATACTGACAGATTATATCGATGTATCCCACAACCGCTCTCGGAGTTTTATAGTTTTATAGTGGGGTATTTAGGCAAACAAGCGCAATCTTGTTTCCAGGAATTGGTAATTGATGATAGTTATGTCAAAAGTGGGGAAAGGGCGATGAATAATTATAATTATAATCGATCGATATATAACTGGGCCTAGGTACTTATATACTTATATATGCAATCCAGGCCTAAACAGGGGTTAGCTATTGTGCTTACTATAAATACGCCCCTTCCTTTCCAACCAAAAATCCAATACGCATCGCTCAACCAAATAACTAGATATCATATCACAAACCTGGGATCTAACACGTGAAAATGCACATTCACGCCTTCTTCTTCGTACTCGCTGTCCTCTCTATCGCAAGCACGGTGCCATTTACCATGGCCCAACAGGATCCAAACACTGTTGGAACCGCGCAAAGGGAAATGTTAGTCCGCCGCCCAGCGTTCACGAAGTCCCAGAGGGTTCGAAGAGATACGTCAAGAATTGCTGTTGGTAGTAACTTTGCCAGGTCACCTGGTGGTAGTGTTCCTATTGTTGTACCAAATTAGGGGCGATATCATGGCACTTTTCGGTTAGTATCCTATTGACTACCATACCAATCTTTTGGGTACTAAAATGGCCCATGCGAAGGAGTAAAGCAATTTTTTAGAGACTTCGAATTCTGACTAGTAAATTATACAGATAGTTTTAGGTAGTCACCAATCCATGGAGAGTACTATTGAAACCCAAGGCATTGATTGTCAGAACAGTCTATTTATTCTTTGGAACCCATTAGTTTGCAGCAAAGTCTTTTTACTACCTTCATTATTCTTACGCTATAATTCGGTTTTTTATTCTTTCTATATTTTCAGCATCCCGAGGCTTGTAACGCTATATTCATCTGATCTATCATTACAGATCCTATCGCCGCCATAGTCCTCTTATATCATTCCAGGCTTCATCCTTTTGATATCCTTACAGACTCTATCCTTTTTATACTTAAAACTCGTATCCTTCCTTTACTTATCCTTCCAATCTATCTCCTTCAGTATCGATATCCTTCCAATCTATATCCATCACTATCCTTACAACTATATTCCTCCAATAAGTTGAGTCAGCTATATCATCTCATCTTATTAATATACCGCAAACTATATCCTTCCTATATCATGTCTTGAGTTCCGGAGCCTATGTTTTCTTGGTGTATTCCTGCCATTTTCTTCTTCACAAATATTCTTATCAACTCTATCGAGTTCTTCTAGCTTTCTTTGATCTCCCTACACGGCCCCTATCCGTTCAACATGACTTTGTACGGTAGTAGTTCGTTTCATTCAATCTATATTTACAATATATCTTCCACCTTTCTTGATATATATAACGTCGCACGCACGATCGTCCCAGTATTTAGTTCCCCATGGCTTGTTAGTCTGGCCCCGCCCTTTAAAAATCATTTATAACAAGAGCTAAAGTTCTTTCAGCAGTTTCTGTGAAACGTGAACTGAGGGATGGGATCTAAGAAAAGCAAACCGGAGGAAAGTTTCGAATAGATGAAATTGGTACTCTGTTGAATTAAATCGATCCCATTAACCGCCAATCGCGGAAAGTTAATATGTAAATAAATTTATGAAAGTTCGACAGCCTGGTATCCAGTCTTTGTTCCGATTTGCTTTGTACTTATCAGCAAAATGTCAGTTTTTTCAAACTACCCTGACGTATTCCGACATAAAAAATACACCGTTTTCCCAGAACCTCGAAGTCATCTTTACATTAAAAGCGCAATCGTCTTGTAGATAATTTTTAGATTTAGTAGGGTTTCTTTTCTAGAGTTTCTCTTCTGGATGTCGATAGTACCTCTGCGCGCGTTGGAAACTGTTGGATTTCTTTAGGCCATGTCATGATGCTCGAGTCAAGGGGATACATATTGAAGCTTCGCAGTCTGCGGATGATATTAATATATTCCGCATGCTATAGTACTAGTGCGACTTATAACCCCCTAAAATACTACTGTCAATATACACAACCCCGACCTCAACCATCTCCAATTTCTCGCGACCTTCACACAAGCTATGGATATATATAGAGCCTCAACCGGTTCTAACAACCGAACATCTCAAATTGTTCAGTCCCACCATAAGCACAGAGCCAGCTAGGTACTCGAGTTACGTACCGAAATCCAGCCCCCAGCATTGCTTTGGCAGAAACAAACGCCCCTTGTAAAAACCCACCCCAGCTTGCCGTCTTAGCATGCATCAGAACTTGCTAATCTTAGCAAAAAAGCTCTCCGCCGCTAGTAGTTCCAGTTTAGCATTGGCTATTAATACAAAGCACTTGAGTTACGAATCCCCATTTCTAAAACCTTGCAGCCTTTCTTTATTAACCATGCGCAGTTGCTACATTTTATATCGCGACAGCTCTTCTTCTTATCCTCCTTCTCCATCATACTCTTACCACGTCTACCCACCGTAGATACCCCTTATTTATATATATCATATACCCTTTTGCTTCAATTCAATTACTCCTACCCCATCTTTTTTTTCAAAATAAAAGTAGTGAGGAGACAAAAAAGAAGAAGAAGACTCTCATCATGTCACTGATGGAACACATGATCGCGCACATGCAACACCGCCGCGTGCCAACATTCCCCCCGCTCCCCCCACAACATCAACCGACCTACGCCCAAGCCAATACTCACTTCACACACGGCCAATTCGCAACTTCATCGGCTACTTTACTATCGATCCCAAGCGAACATAATAACCACCCGTCATACGTCATCCTGCGGGTCCGTATTCTTCTCGCGCAGGGTTATTACCATAATGCTATCCGAGTATTATATGAAAACGTGGAGGTTATCGATGAGAAGGAGGCGGAGTTGAATAGTATTGGTACCAATGGCAGTGCTAAGGTGGGGAGAGGTGGGAAGAGCGGAGGGGAGAAAGAGAGGTTGGAGGCGGGGGAGGAGATGATGAGGGATACGTGGAAGTTATGGATTAGACTGTTGTATTGGGATGAAGATGGTATGTCGGAGTCACGACGGAAGGAAGGAACTGCGGAGGCTATGAGGGCATGGAAGAATTGGTGTGAATGGACGCAGATGGAGAGTTATTCCGAGGTGCATGTAAGCACCCCCCACCCCCAAATCTTAATCCCTTCTTCATCTTGAGAACTTAAGTACTTCTCACAAGGTTGATATGATTAACTAACATTCAATGATCGTGGGTATCAAATGGTAGTCCCTCCTTTACGAACTCATCCACCACATAACATCCACAACTGGCAATGTCGCCACCCGAGAATGGATCGCAAATACCGACTCTCTAATTGCCTCCCATATGGATGCCCAATCCTTCACCTCCACCCTCGCCATCCTCCAAGTCCGCAATAAAGTCCTGGACCCCAAAGATCCCACATTCACAAATATAATGCTCGAGTACTTCCCTCACCTCGCCGCCCACCCAGAGATAAAGCTCGTGGAAGCAAGAACACGGTTGATACTATTCGATATCTACATATCAAACGGCCACACGGACCTTGCGATCGAGAAGCTTTCAGAAATAGAAGAATGTCTAAGATCAGACGGGGAAATGCACCCAGGGGAAGAAGGCAGAGGAGTTGATCTCCGTTGGCTCGTTCGTTTTCATAAAATTTGCTTGCCGTCTGTCCATAAATCGCATAAGATGAGCGACTCGGATAAGTTAGCAAAGCTTTCAGCTTTAGCCCACGAAGCCGTAAACCGCGATATCCCACGGTTTCAACTAAAGGCTCTCCAACAGCTTGCTATTATTTTTCTCAGAAATAGGGATTTTACGAGTTTTGTACCACCCGAAACGGAATTCGTGGTGAAAGGACAGAAGTATGGACAACCGGCGAGGATGTGGAGAAGGCATTTGAAACAGCTGTTTGAGAACTTTCCGGCGCCGGAACATTCTCAAGCAGAGGAGTTCTTGGATAGTTTCATACGAATTATGGAGAGTGTAGAATGGGGGAGGGATTCTGAAAAGAGTGGTGGAGGGGGAGGTGTGATCGGGTCCGGGTTGGGTTTGGTAGTGTGGACGGGCGTGGCGGAGATGACTGTGGGAATTGAGGAGTTCTGGAAGAGCAAGGCCAAACGGCTGGTGGAAAAGATCAAAGCCGAAGAGGGGACCACGGGATCGAAAGTGGAAAAAGACGGACTCAGCAAAGGACTTAGGAGGCTCTGGGATGAAAACTAAACTAGCAGGTGCTGGGTCAATTTATAAAAAGCATCATACATGCAATGATTAATGATTTTGTTTGATATTAGGATACCTATTACATCGATGATTATACAGCCAGCACCTTTGATAACGCCAATTTTTTGGGAAATTCTCTTGTCTCTTTTTAAACGTCAAAATCCTTCCATATCTTCCCTTTCTCTTCGATGAAACCGTTCTTATCAAACGTGACACCCTCGTCTTTCAATAGCTCCATCTTTAGTTCGATGTTAATGCCACTAGGCGCATCGTTCCAGTCACCTTTGAATCCGCCTATATACCCTGTTGTAGCAATTACTCTGTGACATGGTACATCTGGCGCATATGGGTTGCGGCGCAGAGCATTACCGACTGCTCTAGGTGATGAAGAAAGTGCAGCGGATAGGTGAGCATAGGTTGAGATTCTGCCTGGTGGGATTTGGAGGAGGAGAGCATAGACTTTCTATATTTACAAAATTTAATGTTAGTCTCCTTTAAATTTTGCTATGACATTTTTCTAGATAGATGTTCTGTACCTTTTGATAGTCTGTAATATCCGTATCCCCCGGAATCAAAAATGTATTTTCAGGATGTGCCGGTCCGATGTTAAGATCTTTCCCTTCATCCTCCTGCGAGCTAGTCTTAACAGTCTTCATTGTTGTAGTTTTTGAGGTAGTAGCAAATGTCGAAGTACGAAGTTTATTGTCAGCCATACTCTTCAAGCTCTTCGACCTCGAAGGGAGTGTAATAGGCGCCCATTGTACTGCCCTCGACCCTTTCTTTTGACTGGCTGGTCCGGCGGTCGCGATAGATACATCCATTCCACAAGCTGTGGCCAAGGGTTTCCTGGTTCTCGATGGGAGAGACGCGAGGGTTCTGACTGCTGGCATTGTTACTTTCAACGGAATAAAAACTCTTGAATACGGTGGAGATAGTATAGAGAAGTAATTATCATCAAACAAGATAGAAGAAAAAGAAGGAAACAGCATATAACCCCCCTATCGACCTGCGTTATATCTGGGGAAGGGAAGGGAAGGAAAGCCGCTGACTCAGCAATCCAGACGTGACTCAAAAACGCGATGAGCTCCCCGTATCCACGTGACACACCTTCCGCTTGCCGCATCGGGAAAACCCCCATCTTCTTTGTTGGATTTTGTTATGTGGCCAACACGGATGAAAATTGTCGAAACTGCGTTGCGGTGAGATCATCGGTGACCCCCGAATCACATCACTAAAAAGCTTAGTCTGTGACAAAAAACTGGCTGGCCTGACATGACATCACCCCGACTTTGTTATAAAAAGCCACTCCCCTTTCTCTGATCCCCATTTTTTTTTCTATTCGAGAGGCTATTCGACTTCAGAACTCACAAGTTTATTAAAATTAAAAAAAAAACTACTTTTGAAAATTAAAAATAAAATCCAAATACAAACAGAAACAAAATGCCGCTCGTCACTAACCTCCAGAACCCACTCACCGTATGTATATTCTTTCTCTCTGACTTTTTTCTCTTTAAGGTATGAGTGTATATATTTTAAGTCAAAGTCTAACATTACTATACGATAGAAATCCACTGCCTCCGAAACACCGGAACGTAAGGGCGGTGAATCCCCTCCTCCCGAACGTCAGTCTTCAAAGCAATTGGGTGCCTCCAGCTCAGGTGAGAATATTCCCTCCTAAATCCCCTCATACACACTTCTACATATATTACCTTTCTAAGAACAATATACTAACGATGATAATAATGTATCTGCAAAAGGCCAAACATCGACAACCGACCAAAGAGCTGAAAACCAAGAAACCCTCAGAAGACTTCCTAGCAATCCTATAGCCCCCATGGACCCAACTGCCGATTTGAAGACTAGGAAGCCAAGCAAGATGCTTGATGGATTGTAAATTATCATTTTTGTTTTGGGGAGGTCTTTTTTTTTCCTATTCATAAATAACGATTATGGATAATCACTTATGCACTGTATTGTATACCTTTGTCTGTCTCTCTTTGTAATCGATCCCTCCATTGGAAGGGAGTAGTTGAGTAATTAACTTGCTACATTGAACGGAAGATACTAGTGTGTCAATGGGATTGCATGTGCATTGAACAGAAAAGAAAAAAGGTTGTCATGAATGAAATGCTTAATTAGACCGTCACTTATTTCTTACGTTCCCTTTCCTCTCCTTTCCTTCCTTTTTCACAAGAAAAAAAATATATCGAAGAATAGAAATAGTTATTTCATACGCCTATCTTAATCTTCAGTCTTACATATACACACCTCTTCAATTTCATATGGATGCCTGTCAGTAAAAAACCCCTCCGTCCAGCGCCTAAATACATATGAATACACACTTCGGATTCACAACTGGAAAAGGTAGCTAGAGAAGGAAAAAAATGAAGAAAATAAAGAACACTTGTAAAGGAGTGTGTATATACAAACCCTACACACACAACAATAAAAAGAACCTGATCCCTCTCAACTCCCATCGCATATGTAAAAAAAAAAAAGAAGAGCCCCGATCCGAAAAGAAGGCTGAAAGACAAAAAGGAGTGTATGCTGCCTGCTAAAAGGAAAACAAGGTACGTAATCCGGGTGGTGAATTCTAGTAAAAAAAAAGAAACAGGAAAGAGAGAAAAAATCTCGAAGTGCAGAGAGAAACACAACGGGGAGTGATATCGAAATCCGAGAGAGAACGCAGAACAAAATAAGAGAAGTGATGCTCGCATGTAGACTAATAAATGCAGATGTGATAATGGAAGCAGGAACGAACGGGAAAGAAAAAAAAACGCTTGCAATTGACGTAGGTATATCTACTACCTTTTTCTCATAAAAGTGGAGATGAGCCCAGGAAAGAGAAAAGGGTTGAAGAGGAAGAGGTAGGTGGTGGGGGGGATAATAGCAAATAACGAAAAACGAAGAGGAAAGCGCTATGCAGTCTCCTGACCAAGTACTCGTACACTCTCATGTCTCACAGCAGTTTTTGAATCCGCAGTATCTGGTTCCTCCCCAGTCGCAGTGGTATCGGCCTCTTTCTTCAGAGGTGCCACATTTTCAACATTCTCAGCCTGTTTTCCTTTTCCAGCCACATTATTCCCATTCGCCTCCCCGTCTTCAGCCTCCATGAGCGTTTGCGCTAAACTTTGGAAGTTAAATATGGGCTCCGTGCCATCGTCTTCGTCACTGTTTCCTGCCTCTGGCTCCTTCATGCTGGAAGCTGAAGATGAGACATCTGATGTCGCTCTCTGTATCTTTAAATGGTGTGATGAGGTTCCAAAGCCAATCGTCGGGGAACTCTGCGCGTCCTCGCTACGTCTTCCAATACTGATGGTGTCAACTCTGGGCGCCAGTCCCTTTCCCTTTCCTAGATCCATCCTTGATGGCTCCGGTGCTGAAGTAGCGAGCCTAGCGGCTGCACGTTCCGCTTCGGCGTTAGCCTCTTCTTTCTCCTTCTTTTCCTTCTCTTCTTTCCGCTTCCTCTCCTCTTCCTCCGCGAGACTCAGCCTAATAGCTTCCATCAACATCATTTCTTCCAAATCAACCATCCTTGCCCGTCTGAGTACATTCTGAAGCGCCGCACTCTGCGTAGCCGGTGCTGCAGGAGTGGGTTCCGGCACCTCCGGTACGATGTTCGTAGTGCTGGAAGCTGCAGCTGGAGTAACAGTTCCACTTCCTCCATTAGGCGTCATTGATCCGCTAGAATTATTCATCCTGCGGAGGATGCGCCTTGAAGAGAACGGATTGCTGCTGGCGCTGCTAGTTTGGTTGCTCATATTGTGCATCAAATATGCCGCTGTATGCAACGCCGTAGCAGCGGCGGCTCTTCTGGCGGCCTGGTTCTTTGCATGTGCTAGTTTCGTCGCCCAGTCTGGTCTAATACGGTCCGTAGTGATGACTTCGGGTGCGTTAACGGCGTATGAGGTCTTTTTCCGAGTCGGTGTTCCTGGAACAGGAAGGGATGATGTCGAAGATGTATTCGAGCTATGGGACAAATGCGATTGCTGTTGGATGCCATATGGATGTGTTTGATTCGCATACACGAGGCCGCGGCGCCATGGGAGAGCAGTGAAGACGACACCGAGCTCTGGCTGCTTGCAGAACGGGCAGGATGCGGGCTCTGATACCAACTGGTCTCCAGCATGGGCTCGTCTATCCTGATCCACTGGCTGTGGAGCAGGCGACCCTGGAGGCGAGTGTTCAGGAATGTGCGGATCCGCTCGCTTTATCTGCACGAAACATTCGGAGCATATCGGTTGGTCGCAGCACCGAGTTCGGTTGAGATGCGGTGGATAGTACAAAAAGCAAATCGGGCACTCCGAGGCATTTTCGTAAAGGACAGCTTCAATCGGTCTGTTATTCACGGTCTTGGACGGGATGTTCGTCTCGACGGGGGCGGAGTTCGACGAGCTACTTCTGGAGAATCCTAAGGTCTTAGAACGAGGTCTCGAGAAACCAGCCAAGGGGGAGGAGGAAAGAGAAAGACTCGACAACCGTCCAGTAGAAGATGAAGGGGAAGCATCGGAGCCGTACGATTGTGATCTGGACCTTGTGGCCATAGGAACTGTAAGGCGATTGAGATCTTCATTTGCGGGCTTCGTGGGGGACGGCGGGATTACGGCATCTGCGTCTGGAATATCCTTTCCTTGGGCTGCGGCTACAAGTTGGGCGTCAGTCCAATCGGATTCGTGATCCGGTATTCCCTTCCAGAAAGGAGCCAGCCGACGTTCGATCTGTCAATAACGTTTAGACTAACGTTAGCCACGTTTTTGTCAGGTATATATAACTCAAAGATAGCGCCCACCTGTAACTGCCGGACAACTTTCAAGTTATAATCTTCAGGACCGGTATAAACACCAACGGTTACGAGATATCCACCTAAACGAAAATCATCCCTCACAATTAGCCCCCCCATAATCCATAAATCGTGATATCACGTGAGAACAAAAACCGTACCGTCAACACTCTCTTCAGCCATACTCCTCTCCCTCTCCTTTTCTCTCTCTTTCCGTCGCTCTGCCTCCTTCTCTGCTCTTCTTTCTTCTCTTGTTTTGTAGGGACCTTCCTCCCTTTCCCGTTCGCGCTCCCTGTCTCGATGTTGGGCCAAATTCAATCCCAGGAGGGCGGCTTCAAAATTCTCGCCTCTGTGCCGTCTACCGAGTCTCAGCGACGACGAGCCGGCACGTTCCATGTCGGGTGCATAAGCAGATGAAGAAGGACCCGAGAAGCTTCGCGAATTGCGGTGCTGGTGGTGCGGGGGTGGCGAGGCCCCCCTGCTCTCCTTTGTCGATGTGTTTCCCATTATTGGTGAACTAACGGAGAGCTGCTAGTTGTAGGAATAAAAATCCCTTGAAGAGGGACGGAGATTATTTTTTGGCGAGACCGGAAGAATTAGTATATCGGTTGAAACACTTGAAGGAAAGGAAGGATAGTAATGCTGGTTGATAAAAGGAAGATTGGTGTAAAAGAGGGAAAGAGGGACAGTGATTTCGTGACAAGAAGAGATGATGCAGGACAAGAAAAGGACAAGAGAGGGAAAAATAGATAAAAGCGGTGAGGTTGGGTGTGATTTTGTCAGTGGTTAGTTAGCTTGTAGGTACCAGGAAGTACCCTTTGAGTGATATTTGGGGGGGCAGCACAGCTTGTGAAACAAAAAACCGGGCAAAAGCAAAACGTCGCTGATGTCACCAAATAAAAATAAATGGGAGTCGGTTGTTCAAAATCGGAGTGATCGAATTGAATCCCGGAAGGCGGGAGAATCGAGAACGAATGTCTGTAAATAGTAGGGATTCCGAAGAAGGCGTCCCGGGAGAGGTAAAGAAGGAGAGATGGATGAGGAGAGAAAGAGGGAGATCCCCAAGTGAGAGAGTGAGAGAGAGCGACAAGCGACCGCAAGTGGCAGTAATAATTTGGCCTGTGCGTGCCAGTGCGATAACCAAGCACCGAACGACGACAAGCTAAGCTTCTAGAAGAACAGAACAAAGCAAAATTCTCCGGCAGACTTCCCCAATTGTCGAATTGGGGGATTTTGATTTCAATTGGCGGCCAGTTTCGGGGTCGTCAGACTTTCCGATCAAAAAAAAAAAAAGTCAGTTTAAATTTGGGTCGATTGGCCGTTTGGTGCAGCGAAAACGGGTCTGCGAAAGTAATACCCAAGAACTTCTTGGATAAAAGAGGATCAATCTGATCAAGCAGAACGCAACGTTCGGGTTCGAGGCGACCAGTTGGAATGCGTGGTTTTTGCGAGCCAGTCGAGTAGCAAGCAGCAAGCAGCAGCCTCATGCACAGTTTGTAAATATACTATAACGTATGCAGGTAGGCAGGCAGGGCATAAGACGTTCGATTGATTGACTGGTTGAATCGAACTGGTTGATTGATGGGATGGGAGGGATGTGGACCGGATGAACGACGAGGGTTCGAGTGTCGAAGGATGTTTTGTACTCGTCAGCCTCGGTCGAGGCTAATTTTTGATGATGGATATCCCGTGATAGCACTAGAAGTAATCAATGTTACTTATAAGTAGCAGCTCGTAACTAAAGCTGCTAGCTACTTAAGTGGTTAACGAAGATGAAGAAGTTAAAAACAAGGGATATCCGGAAGCTGAAGAAAAAGCACCAATGAGAGTGTATCTTAATTCAACGAGTACGAATGGAAAAGAGGGAGAAACGGAACGAGACGGAGTTCGAATCCAGCAGGCACAGCTTCAGTTCTGGCTAAATGCACAGGACGGTTTCTACAAATCAGGGAAGAGCTTACATCTTAAGTATATAAACAATTGATACCATGAGAATGTCCATGTATGTACGTACCTAGCGGGGGAATTAAATCAAAGAGCAGAGAAAGAGCGGGGAAGTGCGACTAAAAAAGTAAAAATCAAAAATCAAAAAAAAGAGATGGCAGGATGGATGCAATGGTGATGGTGATGGTGATGGTGATGATGATCTGATTGATAGTTTAGGTACTTACATGTACAGTGTAGTGTGATATGCTTAAAGCTCCCTTATAAGATAATACCTGTGTATGCATCGTCAGGAATGCAACATACTGGATTAATATTAATTACCTAGCTAACTAACTTACGGCAATAAAGAAGCGAAGTATAAAATCGAATGAATGCAATGCAAACTCAGCCTTCGACTTCGAAGTTATCCGGGCTCGATCTGTGTGAATGTAATGTCGGTGGCGAATCCGAACTAGTACTGGCTGCAAGGGCCGGGCAAATACAGGGTAGTCTGGAAGCCAGAAGAGGAAGTTGATTATATACCGTATGGCTCCCAGGAATGCAAATCGGATCAGATCAGATCAGGACAAATGCCAGCCTTTAAACACTTTAAATCAACTTCTTCACGTATTGCCTGAACTACAAATACTTGATAAATTTAAATTAAATGATGAATCGATACTGTTGTGAGTATTGTTAACATGTTATATCCAATCTTATCGATCGGGTCTCATGATGTCGATAACGGCGGTCTTGGCACGGGTTTCACTGCTGATATTGATCTTGAGCCAAGTACTGCAAGTGAACTTCAACCTTTCACATGTACATGCACATGCCCATGCATCATGGCTCCTCTATTGATTAATTACTTTACTCTCAAATCGCATCCACGATAATGGTTTTATGTATATAGCTACTTATAGCTACTTCACTATGGCAGATCCAGCGCTGGAACTGAGAAATGAGGCAAAAAGTCTATAGTATGCCAGGGTAAGTTAAGTCCTCGGATTCCTCGCTAACTGGACCATCACGCGGCCGGCTGGCACGGCCGGGGCTTATCATCTAGACTATCATACAGGTCGTCTGCGTGACCCACGTTTTTTCTGTCTTCCGCTGCTGGTGGATCCCGAGGACATGTACTTACATACAATGCACTTCGCATTTCGCCATCAGAGTCCTTAATCATGGCATGTTGGTTTACATACCGCCCCTCCTTTAAACCTTTACACCTCTGCTACCACTATAATCCAAGATGCATACTCTGAGGTAAGTTATGAATACTAACTACTAAATATTAAATGCGTGAGTGAATTACATTCAACATGTTGGAAAGTCCGAAGTCCAAAGTACAGTTAGTACTGTCCTCAGATCTGCAGAATCCAGAAGGAGATTTAACTCCAAGCAGGTAGACATCCGCGAAAGACTCATCTTTTTTATCTTTTTTTTCTTATTTGTTTGTTTTACATTGAACCTGTTAGCTAAGCTAAGGAATTATGATTTCCCGCGGTCCTGGCGCGCGAAAGAAAAGCATCGGTCCGAACATTTTGCTTTCTAAGCCTTTTTTCACCTTCCCGAAGCGAATCGGTCTTTGGCGTCGGACCCCATATTTTGACTTCGTAACAGAAACAACAGGATGATTCATTCATATAAACCTGACGTCTTCGGCGTCAATACCCTGGAAGAATTCTATGATATCTCTGAATTTTTTGGTATTTTTAGATCTGTACAATCATTTTTTTTCTGAGCTCGTAGAGATCTAAACTTCAGACATATAAGTACCTGTTTTGTCTTATTTAAGAGAGAGAGAGAGAAAAAACTATAAATTAACGTCCGCTTGCCCGCCAACGTCAATAAATCAATCCACCAACCAATGCAATAGTCGCATATTCTATTCCAAAATAAATAGAATATAGAATATACTAAATCAATAAAGAAAGAAAAGGAAGGAAAGGAAAGGAAGAAAATCCAACATGTCAACCCCTCCAACATTCCGCGTCGCAACCCTGGCCGACGTCGACGGTATTGCCGAATGTGCAGCCGAAGCAATGATGGAAGATGATCTTTTCGGTGCCCTCTGGCCCCGCCGAAAGGAGTACCCAGACCAATTCGTAGGGTATTTCCGAGGCCGTGCCAGGGAGCGCATCCTCGATCATACTGTTGTTACATTGATCTCGGAGATGCCCGTCCAAGAGAATGGAAAGGAGATATTGAAGGTTGTCGGTATGGCGCAGTGGCAGAAGTTTGGCAAGCCGAGTGTTGAAACCGGATGGAGTGTTTATAAAGGTAATTGTTTTTAAAAAAATTTGGTATAATGTTGCATATCCTTTGATATGGAAGTACTTACCTAAGTAGTGGGAGAGATGATACTGACATTGGTGACATCTTGGTGAATAGCTGCTGGCAGTAGGTTAATTGGATTTCAAGACTGGGCCTACTCATGGTTCCAACCAAAGGAAACAGCCTCGGACCCAGAAGCCGTAGCGAGGTTCATGGAAGACTTCACAGGTATGGCCCCTTCGAATCTTATCCCATTGTTCTCGTATTTCTCATACTGACCGTCGGATAAAAACGAAAAAAAAGAAATGGAACATAAATTCTGGTTCAAAGACGGGAAGGAGCACGACAGGTGGCACCTCCAACTTCTGGCCGTCCATTCGATAGCCAGGAGGCGAGGGATAGGAGGAAGACTAGTTGAGCTAGGTGTTGAACGAGCGAAACGGGACGGCTGTGATGCCAGCCTCGAAGCTAGCCCTATGGGATTGCCTGTCTATCAGTCGAAGGGATTTGAGGTGCTCGATACCTACATGATGAAGGTCAAGGGATCGGACGGACAGCCGATACCGTCGCCGATATTGATGTGGAAGAACCCGGACGTTAAGAGATAGAAATCTTAATGTGTATAGATGGTAATACAATACAAGGCGTAGCTGAAGGTGGCTTTCTGCCGTTACGGATTGATATCAATCGCAATCTGCTCAACTATAGGTAGCATAATACAACATCTGTAGAACCGACCAGTTGATATTGATATTAGTATTAATATTGCATCCATGTATATATGTATGCGTGCATAGGCGCGGAAAGGGGCTAATTAGGTATGATGAAACCATTGTTGTAAGATCTCCTGAAGACAGCGCGTATACTGTAGAATTGAACGGAGCGTACAGGTGGGATTGTAGACGAGACGGAGCTCGAGCTCAATTGCTCAAGCTGCTGCGGCCATAAGCTGTGGAGGCCGAAGAAGGCTTGGCATGGCATCTGGCCAATCAGGACGGTCTCTTCACGCTCAGTTTCGTCAAGGTCGACGGGAACGTTGTGTTGTACAGCAACTGCGCCTTCGAAGTTCAGACTGTATTGAAGACGCTTAAGCTTTAGCCTGGAAGGAGCCTCTCAGAAATCATCTAACTAGCACCTTTGCTATAGGACATAAGCAAGCAGGGCACGTCCGAGGTGTGTTGTGGGTCGCAGTTGCATTTGCAGTTGCAGTTAAGTTGCATCTCCGTTTGCGTCTCAGTTAGTTGGGGATGCGCCTTGTATTGTTAGAAGGTAGGTAATTACAAAATGGGGAGTCTAGAAACGCCGTCTGACTAAAAAGCATCTCTGGATGGTTCCTTTTTGAACTCTCGAATTCCGAGGAAATGGGTTTGGCAGACTTTATATTATCGTTATCCCTGCTCAATAGGGAAATACTTAGGTCAGCTAATAATAGGTTAGGTCGGTGGTTGTGCTGGTACCGAAATCCAGATCCATGACTGATCCCATCTCGAGTCCTCATTGGTCTAACCCACCTTTTGCAGGATTTCCAGGAATATATCGAATAGCTGAAAACAGAAGGAAGAAAAGAAGGAATCGCATGATAGACCTATCGGATTACTCGGTAGGGCGAAGTGCCGTCGTGCGAGAAATGGTGGGTTTGTGATCCGACGGGCGCTGCCCTGCAGTGTATAATCGACACATGCACACATGTATATAACTGCACAGCCGGGCTCAGGCCAAGGCGCAGTCGACGTCATTTCGTCGACACACTAGGCTAAGATCGGGACCCTACTCATTCGGATCAGCTTGCCGGAGCGGCAAGACCAAGAAGGCATTTTTCGCAGGTCGCATGCATGCCAGGCCCATGGGCCATGTGCAGGGCCATCCATAGGGCTTTTAACATGTATCTGGTCTAAGGCATATCGCCGAATACAATTGCAAGCGTCCGTATACGTATACGCTCAGATCATGTTACTGAGATTGATAGCCTCTTCTAGGGTCGGGCTCGGAGGGGAGGATCGTATCATGAACCCTTCATCGAGGTAGATGAATCGGTATTGACTTGCTGCTAAGCCACAATATTGGACTCAGTTTGAGAGAGTTAAGTTGTGACTGGATGCGAGTGTAACAAGTGTAGAATTACGGAGTAGAATTAGAATTAGTATTAGAATTCGGATTGAAATTGAATCAGATCAGACTCAAAGGCAAACGAACAAATTAGCGTACTCAGCCATTCCATAATATCGTCATTCTGCCTAGTCAGACTAGACGTTTCCATCAGATCGCTTTGGGACATCGGCTAGAATTATAAATACGCAGTGTTCCCCCCTCCTTTGGATGTAAGATAAAATAAGTACTCGATCCGGTATTTGATTCTCGAAGACAGCTTACGCAATCCAAGAACAAAGAATAAAGACTTAACACCAGCACCAGCACTAGCGGTACACCAACCCAGACTATTAAAAGGAACTAACCTTCCCACCAAGCAGAGCAAACACCTACCTCATCTCATCTCATCACATCACATCACATCGCATCACCACCAATTTAAATTTACATTACAACCTTTCAAGAAAAAGAGAAAAGAGAAGAAGAGATGTCCATATTCAGAAAGATCAGGAAATCTTTACAAGAGAGTGACTACTCGTCCTCTTCATCCTCAAGCCATCAATATGGCCATTCCACCCGTGCAGGCGCTGCTCCTCCTACCAACCCATTCTCCAAGCCTAGCGCCAACGGGCCACCTCCATACACCCCTGTTGGAGCCGCTGCAAGCTACTATGGAAATACCCCACAACCGCAATACCCACCCATTCAGCCTTCGCAAAATTACCAGCAAGCTCCTCCAATGATGCAACCGCAGCAGCCTCAACCACCGATGCATTCTACTCCAAATCCCTTGATAAACCCTAATACTCTTCCTCTCCCGTCTATGAATCCGAACATGGGAGCAGATGATCCGTATACCTTTCTCCGGGATTTTGATACAGTCGTCGTTGTCGACGATTCCGGCAGTATGTCTGGTGGTCGCTGGAATCAAACTGCTGCTGCTCTGAGCGCTGTAGTTCCAATCATCACATTCTACGATTCGGACGGTATCGATGTTTATTTCCTAAATGCACCAGACAGACCTCATAATCACAATATCAGGACACCAGCCCAAGTCATGGAAATCTTCGGCACGGTTAGACCTCAAGGCTCTACACCCACCGGACGAGCCCTAAAACGTATTTTGGAGCCATATATGGAGAAATATGAGCGAAATCCTAATCGTGTCAAGCCGTTGAACATTATCGTTATCACCGATGGTGTCCCTACCGATGATGTTGAAAGCCATATCGTCAAGTATGCGAAGAAGTTGGATAGGCTCGATGCTGATCTAACTCAGGTTGGCATCCAGTTTTTCCAGATTGGAAGCGACCCAGAGGCTACCATTGCGCTTAGGGAGCTTGATGACTCGCTGGGCGAAATGAGAGATGTCAGAGATATGGTCGATACGGTACCATGGACGGGAAGTTTGGAGGGTGAGAGAATGCTCAAGGTTGTTCTGGGTGCGGTCAACAAGAGGCTTGACCGTAAAAAGTTTTAAACTAGAAACTTGAACGTTTCCCTTCTTATTCCCAACCAGATATTTGTCTATCGTTGATGCCTTTTACGAAGTTTTATGATATTAGAGCTGGCACTACTTTCCCCCCCTCCTCTGCTGTTTCAATCCTTTCCTTTTTTTCCTATCGCTTTTTATTATTTTTATGGTCATTCCCTCACAGCACGAGCTTAGGAAAGGGAAACATGAAAGACAAACTGCATTACAAGGCGTTATCGGAGTCTTAAAATCTCCCCAAGATGGGCTGGAAACTGCACATTCGCTCTTTCGATCCTTTCTCTTTTAATTGATTGTGATACCCAAGGGGATGACGTTTTTCTGTCCGAACGGTTTTTATTATTGTCCCTGTTCAGTACGTACTTGTTATGCTATGCAATGGCTAGGCCAAGCTATGGATAAATGGCGTTTTTCTCCTTTATAGTTTCTAGTATTCTCTTGCTTGTATATAAACTCTATAGCTAGTATGGTCCCGGTTTGAAACGTACGTCGTTTATAACGTTTATTTTCGATCTGATCATGATCGAATGTTAGTACTATCAATATATTTTCTTTTCTTGAGATATATCCAACTGCCGCCCCAATAAATATTCAAGTAATCCATGTGTATATATATATGTATGATGCAGTGCCCGGCCCATGAGCCATCGAGATTCCTTTCACATGCTCCAAAAAGCTCCCATTCGCGGCGCATTCGTGGATCTGTGGCGGTGCAACAGCCAATCCCTGATGGCGGGGAGGGGCCCTGTCGCCTACGTCATAAGATATCGCCACCCGCATCTAACATGCACACGAAATGCCCTTCCAGCGCATGCTCGAGCATGCTCGAAACGCTGATACCATAACAAAAAAGCCTGCGTAATCTGGAATGGGAAGGCCCGACTGCAAATATCAGGTGTCAAGCTTTCTGGTTTCTCCTGTGAGGATAGAATTTTGTGGACAGTTAGTTAGCTGCAGGGCTTTGGACTAGTTAGGCCGGCTTGTCGTGGGGATATATATTTCTCTCTTCCCCCCCGCTAAATACTGCCCCTCCAACTTCTTTTAAAAAAACGTCACCATCACCAAGTTTAATCCAAAACTACTGTCCATTCCATTCCATTCCATACTACAAAGTCAACATTACTTGATACTACCTTTCGAGTTCATCCGATATTAATTAAAGATGTCTGCCGAAAACGCCACAGGTATGTCCTTTTTTTAAATATACTTTCGTGGTTACAGCCTTGGGCGATATTGAGTATGGCTAATTGGTGTGCATATAGTCCACGTTAGTAACATCTCCTCAAAGACCACGGAGAAGGAGATTCGTGACTTCTTCAGCTTCTGGTATGTATCTAGCTAAATACTAAGCTTGAAGCACGAGTATACTAATGCCGGTTGTAGCGGAAAAATCAAGGAGTTCTCGTCCACTCCTGCTTCAGGTGATGCCAACGCTTCTCTTACCGCCGCCATCACCTTCGAACAACCATCTGCAGCTCGTACTGCCCTCCTTCTTGATAACACCCAGCTCTCTGGTGTTCCGATTCAGGTCTCTGCCCCAGCTTCTCTCTCCGACCTTCAACATGAAGCCGAACACCAAGCCACCGAAATAGAACACCCAAGCCAAGAAGATAAACCACGTACTGCCATCTTCGCCGAATACCTGGCAGAGGGCTATCACCTCGGGGATCAAATTCTCCAACGTGGTATTGAATTCGACGAAAAACGCGGTATCTCCGCTAAATTCAGAAAATTTATCTTCGACTTGGATAGCAAACATAAAGTTTCTGATAAATCCCGTGCTATGGATGAATCATATCAGATCACAAATCGAGCTAATACCGGGTTGAATACTGTTACGAGATACTTCGATGGAGCTTTGAATACCCCCACGGGACAGAAGATTCATAAGTTCTATTTGGATGGGAAGAAACAGGTTGTGGATATTCATAATGAGGCAGTTAGACTTAAGGAAATCAAAGAGAAGCAGGAAACAAAATGTACTTGTGCTACTGCAGGGCCAAATGGAGAGTGCCATTGTGGTGAGTTTACCGTTTTATTTCTATTTGTGGGTAATATTTTGGCTAATCTTGGTTTTGTAGCTCCTGGTTCATGCACTTGCGATGGATGCAAGAAAGTCGGTGCATCTAGCACTGAGAAGTCTGGAGAAGTCCCTCCTCCCAGCTATGAGTCTGGTGCCGGTGCTTCCACCTCTACTTCCGAGAAAGTTGTAAGTTTCCAACCTTAAATTTTTCTGTTATTCTAGTGTTTTTTGCTAACGGGTATAAGACTTACCAGTAAATCGACTTTTTGATGGATTCTTTTGTTTTTGAGAGATGAGGCTCTCTTGCATGGAATTTGATATTCCCTTTTCTTGATCGACAAGTCATTTTGCTGTTTACTTAAAATTAGGAGTTTGGCGGGCAGGCTATAGCATGAAATAAATGAATGAATTGGATTGAATTGAATTGAATTGAATTGAGTTAGAGAATCGAAATTCAAAGTATGATTAGATGTGATTTCGAGTCTTAAAATTAGAGTTATCTCCCTCCGTTCTATATGTCTATGGTATTTGGGGTATCAAAGGTCGTAAAACATGAACCTCTACTTCAACAGCTTCATCTCTGGCCATAACTCCTCATCATCCAGTAACCTCTCCGGCTTGACTTCTTCCCTAACATAGTCTTCTCCTGGACTCCCCCAAATATCGTCATACCATTCTCCAAACACACCCTTCAATTCTTCTACTAAATCGTCGTTCTCCTTCCTCCTCCCTGCCGCCTGTGTGTCCCCATCCCTGGCCTTCACAACGTCCTCCCAAGTATTCAATATACTCTCCAACTCTTCTAAATACGATACACCGATAACACTAACCCCCACCTTCTTCCCCTCTTCCCCTGGAAGAATACTTGTCCCCGCAACCCCCCCTTCGTCCGCCCAATTTTCAAGTGCCCATCTGTAAGCTACCTCCTCTAATTTCTTCCCCCTGCTTGCCACGAACCCTGCAGCGTCACTGCAGACCTTCCTTAATCCATCACTGCTGGGGTGGAAATCACCCATATCCCCAACAGGAACACCCTGAGTCCTCAATAATCCCATTCCCAAAAGACTAGCATTGATAACACACTCAACCTTCCCCCCGTTTGTAAGACGTTGTAGACCATTCGACGCCAGTCTCGTATTTTGAATAGTATAATTCGAATAGGACATCACAGCATCCAACCCTTCTCCCGTAATCTTATATATCTTTTCAGCTGTTTGGGATAGTAGATCAACAGGATAACCAGATATTCCGATATAGTCTATTTTACCTTCGGACCTCAATTCTCGAAGGGTATTGACCGCTGAAATTACTTCGTCAAAACTAACGAATTCTATGTCATGACAGTAGACTAAATCTAACTTTTCAACTCCCAGACGGGTTAGGCTTCTGTTTATACTCCTTCTGATCCATTCCGGGGAGTAATCGAATTCGCTACTTGCGATTCTACCGATTTTGGTGGCGAGGAAGTAGGTATTACGAGGTGGGGAGAGGAGTTTTAGACTATGCCCTAGTAGGATTTCGGCGGGACCGTAGTAAGGTGATGTGTCGAAACCGACTTTTGGAGAAGAGGAGAGGAAGTGTCGGATTATAGAGGTGAAGGGGAGGTTGAAAGGTGATTTATTGTATTGGGAGTTGAAAGTTGCGGAGCCGAGGAGGAGAGGGGGGAGGGTTTGGGAGAGGGGTGGTGGTCGTGCCGTCATCGTCTTCTTCGTGATAGCTAGCTAGCTAGCTATAGCTTATATAGTCGAGCTGGTTGTTGTAGCTACAGTTTATGTTATTACCTAGAGGTGTTTAGGTATATGACGGAGGTTATGGATTACGATTAATAGCAAGAGAGGAAGATGAGTTATGGGACTCTGTAGAGGAAGAAAGAGGGTGGGGACATGATGAATTGCGACATTCCGAAGGATTAGAAATAGAATTAGAAATAGGAAAAGTATGATGAATCGGATGCGGTTGACACTTTTTTCCTTGCTCTGCATGCACTAGTTAATATGACATGGATATTTCGGATGACTTTTAAATGCTATCTTATCTATATCTTAGACCGATCTATAGCCTCGCTGATCTAAATCTGAATATTAAGCTATCTAGATCTAAATACATATCTGTAGGTTATAAGCACTGAGCACCTCAATATGTGTATCAACTTAGGTTATTCATTATTTCTATCAGGAGAGAAGAAAATGAGCGGGAATATGGTAGGTCCTAGCAGATATTCTGCATTTGAAAAGGAAAGTATATGTACAGTTGAGAGGTGAGAAACCATATATCAAAAGGAAATAACGGGGGAAAGCCTAGATAGATACAGGGAATTGAAAATTATATGAAACGAGGAAGATGATAGTGTCAAGCGTGACAGCTCTACTTCGGCTATGCTTGTTTACTTACCGTCTTTCTTTCTCTTCCTCTCTCTTCTTCCCCTTGTTCTTCTTCTTTAAATTTTGCTCTTGTGAATGGAATTGCTTGCAATTCGACATTATTGTATCGTAGTAGTAGTAGTAGTAGTAGTAGTAGTAGTAGTAGTAGTAGTAGTAGTAGTAGTAGTAGTAGTAGTAGTAGTAGTAGTAGTAGTAGTAGTAGTAGTAGTAGTAGTAGTAGTAGTAGTAGTAGTATGGGGTCAACGGAATAACGCCGGGGGATATGCTGTTTATCAGGGATTTTTCATCTTTCATCTCCTTATTTTACCACGAATATCTCGTACTGATAGTTAAAAGGTATTTACTATCATACTTTGTCTTTATAGACCTTCGGCGTTTCCCTCGCCGCAGCCATCTCCTCGTTCACCATTTCAGCTTTCCCAAGTTGTGATGTTATCCGTTCCTTCGCTCTATAAACCTTACTTTGGATATAAAAACTACCCCCTTTCGCTGGATCGTTCGCATCATAAAGTCGTTTATATTGCGCCGCTACTTCTTCCATTGTCAAGCCCGTAAGTTTTCCATTCCCATCCGGAGTCTTCACGTTAAGTATTCGACATGCCTCGTCGATCGAGAGGCCTGAAAAACCACGGTCGGCGAAGCTATTAGCGGTACCAGATGCAGCGGTTGCAGCGGCATATTTGTGGGAAGCGTTGGCTTGTTTGTAGGCTTCGGCGAAGGCGCGGCCGACGACACGAGAGCCGGTGGTTACGATCTGGAAGATTATGCGGTGGGCCTGGTTTTTTAATCTAGCGTTAGATATTGGAACCATAGTGGGAAGGAAGGAGGGAAAGAAAAGGATTATGTGCATACCATTGTGAAAGAGGGTCTGTGAGAGGGTATTAACGGGGGGTGCCCGGACGGGCGAGAGTCGGATTTGAAGTGTTCGTAATGTTACGATATGTCTATTTAATCCGTTGAAGCTTGATGTTTCTTTTTCTTGATAATTGGGCGGGAGTCGGAGTGATACTGTTGGATGGTGCCGGAGAGAAGGAAGAGATATTAGAGAGCGTAAGTGGCAGGATAAGTTCCTTGATAAAGCTGGTGAGAGTCTAGTATATCTCTATATCTCTCCTGCTTGTTTGAGGGTGTGAGACTGGAGGGCTGTTTGGATATGGTGATGATGTTGGAATATGATATGCGAATGGAACGTTACAAGAACGACGGATAGAATTTGAAGTTGAAGCCGAATCAGATCGAATTTTCGATCTTGAATTGGCTACTGTTACCGGGGGAGGCTCCGGGTTGCTACCGGGAGGTGTTCCCTGGACCACGGGGGGAGGCTCCCGACATCAACAACACACTCCACAACACTTTTGGTCAAAGCATTTAAAGTGGAAGATGTCCTTGATTATATTGGAAACTATACCTGTCTACATGATCATATCATACAACCTACAGGATATCTTGACTACATCTTCTTTTTTGTTCATCTCTTATGCTGGTAATAAACATCGGCTTCCACCTCGTTCAACAGTCATTTTCATTTCAAGGGACTAGTATACTGTTAACGTTCTGTTGTTGGCAATTGTAATTATAATTTGTTCCAGTTACAGCAAACGAGCGAGTGCCCAAGCAGGTACTTTGCAGTACTATCACATGTCATCACGGCCACTTTCTAGTTGGCTGTAGCGAAGACCTCATCGCATCTCTCCGTGTCAGCTCTCATTCCCTCATTCTTTCTCTCTCTAATTTCTGTCTTATATCTTTATTCTTATTCTTATTCTTATCCTTCTTCCCTTCCTACGTATCCCTCGAATTCCTGGCGGCGGCAGCAACCTTATTGTATATTCAACCGTCACATTCGTTATCGACTCTCCGCTCATTCCCGTCCTTCTATCGAAGTAGACTAATACCATCGACGAAAATCTACGATACGACACAATACAATACAATACTGTACTGTACATACGGTACAGAATTTGTATTTGTATAACCTGGTCGAAACGTGTTTGTCGGCAAGAAAAGGTACGCATGTTGTCGTCATGGGTCCGCCATGACCTCTAACTAGCGCTAAGCTTCCCCGTTCGTCGCAAGAAATCCAAACCCTCCAGCTGCAGCTGTTGCACCCGAGTCCAGATGCTCCCATCCGACATCTCTTATATATATTCCCTCTTCTTTCCCGCCGACTCTGGCTAACCGTTGCGAACTTGTAGGTTTGGCCTCCAACCTTTTCTCTCCGAGTATATATCCGCATAATGTATGGCAGCACTTGGTGAGTTATATTCTCTTTCCTTTCCTTTCGTCTTCTTTCTTTCCTGCACCTGTAGAAAAAAAACCACTAGCTAGAATATACCTTCTGGTTTGTGCTTTTGTGAGCGCGTGGTGTTCATGTTCGTTCGAAATGGTGGTTATGGTGCCTGCAGCCCCGGCTGCGGTAGTCCACAAGCCTTCCCCAGCCAAGTGCAAACATGTGGCTGTTGAAGTTACCCACTATCACCACCACCACCATTTCGACCTCAACCTCGACATCAGCGCCATCCCCCGGTCTCTCGCTAGAGATTCTCCCCTACTAGCATTAGCGCAGAGGGCTAACTCTCAGAAATTCCCTTCCCCGGATCGGGTCCCGGAAAATGCTGCTGTTCCTTCAGAAGTACCTTGGCTATCATACATGAGTACCCCGAACCAACAATCCCGTCGTCCATCCTCATCCGGTGGAGCTAGTGGTAGCTATCTAGCCCCTCCGGATGCTGCAAATAACGACCCCAATCCGCCCACTGTCGCACCTTTCTCAAAATCGCCCTCGCCGTCCGAACGAGCATCGTACCATCAAGTCTTCCAGAAATCGCCCTTGCTGGTCAGCACCCCACCACAAGTTACAAAAGCGCTTTCGCAGGTTTATCCATATGCCAAATTTGCGAATCAATTCGCGGGACTGTTAACCTGGACGACAGAAGATCCTTGGTTCGTTTCCCCGAAAGACGATTGTATTTGGTGGATTGCTTTCTGACATACTAGCTTATGTGTAGGGAGAGCTTTCTGTTGGTAGCCGCGTTCTGGGCTGTTACGCTTTATGGCGACCTTGTGATAAAATGGTTTGGAAACATTCTTATAGTGCTGGTTCTGGCACTGGGCATGTTCGCCCGTAATCAGACTCGAAGTAATTTACCACTTCTTCAAATTATTTCATATGATAAATATGATACTAAATAATTCAAATTAGAGGACGAACACCCTTCTCTCGACGATATCCTGGATACCCTTCAACTGCTATCTGCTCGCCTCGCGGTCCTCACAGATCCTTTCTCAAGCCTTGCCGCTTTCTTATCCGTTGGCCAATCTCCCACAACTGCCACTATGGGGCCTACTCTAATCACCCTCTTCATCCGAATCCTCTTCGTCTCTCCGATCTGGATAACTCTTTGTTCTTCACCGTTCCGTATAATTACCCCACGTAGAGTCGTCATGTTTGTAGGAACAACATTCCTATCGTGGCACTCCCGTCCAGCCCGTGTGACCCGTACAATCCTCTGGCGCTCAGCAATGATCCGTGACATCTGCGAAAGAATCACAGGTCTTAACTTAACACCGCAGGAGGCTCCAGAGCCGCCACCTCTGCCACCAAGGGCTAATGCTCTGAGCAGAAAGGGATCTGACGATAAATCAGGTGCTCATAAGCGAACACCTTCATCAGTCGTAGCATCACATTTTATGAATAAATCGTCTCCATTGGGTAATCTGAATCAAAACCGTGGAACTGCACCAGGTGTTAGGTTTACCTTCTCTATATATGAGAATCAGAGACGATGGTTAGGGGTCGGGTGGACTTCGAGTTTGTTTGCATATGAGAGGCCGGCGTGGACGGATGAGCATTTGAGTGCCTGCCCGCCAGTGGAAGACTTTTACTTACCTGAAGCGAAGAATGGGATGAAGTGGCGGTGGGTGGAGTCACAGAAATGGCAGGTTGAAGGTGAAGAGGATGGGAAGAAGGCAGGGAACGGATGGGTCTATTATGATAATAAGTGGAGGAATGGAAAGAGGGGAGTAGATAGTTGGAGTGCGTATACGAGACGAAGAAGGTATGTTAAATATTTTTCCATCTGGCTATATTCAAAAATGAAAAGAGAAGCTAACAGCTGCAATAAACAGGTGGTATCGTAACGCAGAGCTGGTCGAAGATGACGCAGAAGATGATGACACGGGCACGGAAAGCATCGCTACAACGAATAACACTTCTGCGACAAATGAGACTACAATCACGGAGACTGAAGAGGCTCCGAGTAAGTAGATAGGAAATGTAATTACTTGGGTTTCTTTCTTTCGTTATGGGATCATGGCGTTTTTGAGCGAGAGTTAGAATCTATAGCTATGGATTTTGATTTTTGATAACGATTCCCAAATATACACCGATATACATACTTAGTACTTAAGTACTTACTTATCTATCCACAATACAGAGTATTAAGCGTAAATAATTCGCATATCTCCATCTCATACTATAGAAGTCAAGTCAAAGGTTGGATTGAACCCAGGGTCATTTGACCAAAGGGCAGTATTCGGCATGTGCTTATGAGCGTATGCATATGAACGTAAGACAAGTAACTGTGGTGCTGTGGTGTTCTCTTGCGTTGCCGTTGTAGCCACGAAAGCTCCAATTACGCATTCAGCTTCACGTCGCCCAATTCAACCCCAAATTAACGACGTAACAAAGCTACCCCCTTCCAATCCCTCCACTTCTCTTCAACATCATCACCGCATCATCACCACATCATCCACAAAAACCATGGCCTACAACACCGGCTACGGCGGCTACGGCGCCAACCCATCCTCGAATCCTCCCTCTTCCGCCGCTCAAAACCTTCAATTCTACACCTCTTCGTACGGTGACCCCACAGGCCGAGTCTCCGGCCACACGACACCTGCGCAGGGCGCATATGCCAACTATGGCATGTCTGGCATGTCACAAGGCTTTGGAGGTGTAGGACCTGTAGGTGGGCAAGATCCGAATCGACAGTTACAACCTGGGTTACTTGCGGCGTTTGGAACGGGAGGTTATGATGATGAGCCACCGTTGTTGGAGGAGTTGGGGATTAACTTTGGACATATTAAGATGAAGGTAGGATATGTTATCAAGGTTATTCGGTATTGATTGACAGTGGCTAATAAGAATGGACCTTTGTAGACATTAATAGTCCTTAACCCGCTTGCATCGATAGACCAGCATATCATGGACGACAGCGACCTGGCGGGTCCGATCCTCTTCTGTTTCTTATTCGGCACATTCTTACTTCTCGTATGACACCCTCAAATCTCATCTTCTACGACATTATTTTATTTATATATATACTAATAAATATGATTTAACAGTCAGGAAGAGTCCATTTTGGTTATATTTACGGCTGCGCCTTCTTCGGTTCCCTAACCCTCCACTGGATCCTAAACCTCATGGCCCTCCCTGGCATCAATATAAACTACATCCGATCCGCCTCCGTCCTAGGGTACTGTCTATTACCACTAGTATTTGTTTCCTTCTTCGGCGTCGCATTCCCCATGGACGGTATGATTGGATTCGCTATCACAAGTGTAGCGATCGGTTGGTGTACATACAGTAGTTCGGCAATGTTTGTGGCGGTATTGAGGGTTAGGGATATGAGATTGTTGGTGGCGTATCCGTTGGTATTGTTTTACTGTGTCTTTGGGATTATGAGTATTTTCAGTAGTAGAGGGGGTGGGGCCGGGCAGCAGCAGCAGCAACTGGCTAATGCGGCTTCTAAGATCGCAAAGGCAGTGGAAGGAGCGAGGGGAGCTTAAGCGGGGATGACTGGAAGGGTTCTATGTTTGGGGGGATGACCTAGTTTCGTGGGATTGGTTCTTCTGAAGACATCATCTGCTTCTTTTCTTAAATGTCGAAGTGGTATTTCTCTTTTCTCTTTTGAAGAGCAGGGTGAATGTCTGATATAATAGGTAAGGTAAGTGGGTAGCCACGGGGAGACTAAGGTTGGCATTAGATGAAGAGAATGTCTTCCTCCTTTTTTTGTATATAGTAACCTTTTTTTATTATTTCCCTCTTCATTATCTCCGGAATGTCCACTACGAGAGCCGATGCTTCCTTCTTCTTTGTTCTTTTACAGTTTCATTTTGGGATTTGGTTGTTACTATATTTTTTTTTACCATGGGACCTTTTTGGTTTAGAGCAGGAAGAGAGAAGAAAGAAAAAAGTAATGGAGTTAACGCTTTAAGTTAACATGAGATTATCCTTTGCAAGATTTTTTTTTTGTTTTTGTTAAGAAAAAAACTCGTCGACGCCGTCGTGGATGTGATGAATTCCTTCACATGATTACGCGACATGTTCGTAATCGCAATCATCGACAATGTCTTCCGTTAGACATGCATAGACGCATTTCGATCTTCCCGAAATAAAATGGATAAAAATAAAAATAAAAATAAAATAAAAAAACAAATAAGACAAATAAGAACCTTGTAGTTATAATGAATAAGGGCCCGTGAGGCGAAAAAGGATTAGAAATTGTATACATGTATACGCAAGCTTCGTGAATCCTAACTTTTTTTTCTTTCTATTATCAGCCCGTACCTGGCCCAGCTGATCAGTTGTAGTTAGCTTCAAGAGCTTGCTTTTTATGCTAAGAAGCATCGATCTCTAGGATGAACACATCTCCAAGACCCACAATGGTACATGTACCTACATGTCAGGTGGAGTACATAATAATCATAATAAGAATAATTGCCGATTGCTAATCCTGCGTGATATGGATAAATAATGCTCATCTTCTCGATCAGGGAAGACCGGTGCCAAATGTGCAAAGATATATTATCAGAAGAAGAAGAAAAAAGAGGAAGAAAAAGAAGTAAAGTTTTAGCTTATACAGCCATGCATCGCCAACGTAGCTAGCCGAGTCGCCCAATGGAAGGGAAGGGAAGGGCGACGGATCCTGAAATAAAATTGTAGTGTATGCAATATGTATAAGTAAGTCGACATTTGGATTTCTTTCGGTATCTCCTACTGCCGTCGCCGCTCCTTCCTGTAGGGCAGCGTACGTAAGGCGGTCAAAGAAACGGTTAGATCGGTGGTAATTAATTATCATCGACAGGATATGTTCCCATGCAAGCGGTTCATATGTTATCTGCAATAGCGACGTACATAAGTCACACACAAAATTTGGTCGCCCAGTCCGGTCCAATGAATGTTTTTTTAGGTGAAGGAAGCTAGTGAATTCAAGGTTAACTTGTAGTAGTTCCGGATCCTTCGCTTAGCTGAGGGAGCGAAACTTCGAAATTGTAATATCCAATTCATATCCAAGATCTCTGGAAAGACCTGGTCGGGTCGTTGCAACGAATCACGATGGTAGATGATGTGGATAAGACGATCGATTAGGAACGTACATGCGTCGCACGGACGCCATAGATCAGGCTGCTCGATAGGCCGCTAGATTTGAAGTTCTGAAATCTAGAGGCCTTCGACATGTCGCCGAGAATTCGCGACCCAGGTGGAACCGCCCGCGCATGAGAGCTGTGGTGGATTGGGCCCGCTAAACTTCCCGCTGTCAAATCAAGGACAAGAGGGTTTTTCTCGCACAAGGCTTCCGGCATTAGCTTGTCAAGCCCAAGTCGTTACCCGCGTCCCCAAATGCGACCCAGCAGGTGAAGACCGATGTCTGCAGACGTTAGTCTGCAGGAAATAGCGTCTTAGACTAACTGGTAAGTAACATCACGTTGGCTTGCGCACTTGCGTTGCCCTTCGTACTGATCCTAAAAAATGTTATGGTTAGTTATCACGATGTAAAAAATGGTCTGCAAAAATAAAGAAGAAGAGAAGAAAAAAGAAATTGGGGTAGCTCAAAGGTATAAAAATAAAGGTGTTTGATCTATTTAGAGATTCAATGCGATAAGTCGTGGTTCGGCCGCTAGAATAGGTCCTGGTGGGCCCTCGACTGAGACCAGTTCAAAGTCAGGCCCTATTTGTGGCAGCGAGACATTCTTTCGCCTTGGCCCGCTCAGTCGAAGCCGCAAAACCCAAAATCAGATGGCCTGTCGGACCTTTGTGTCTGTAATATCGCGCACCCTCTTTTTACCCTTTTGTATTCCGAAACCCGGATGTCCATTAAAGTCTAGTAGCAAAATCCTGGCTTGAAGCTTGGGGGTCTAATCCCGGCCGTTTTTTTTCTTCTCCTTCTCTTAAGGCGGACTGAAGTACTTGTCCCCACTCCTCCTTTGCATTCGCTGGCTAGGCTTAGCTTGCACCTGGTCTGTTGCTTCGGATTTATTTTGAAAGATATATATATTTCGCGATCCTCTTGCTTTTCGTTATCTTCTTCACTCATCAACTTCTCTTGGGCCGAGACAAGTAAAGCCCCGCAAATCCGAGTACCATCTCCTGCGATTAAGCGATGGACTATCCTTATAATAATCTTGGTGGTCGGGAAGGTTAGCATCTCCCAAAGAAAGCCGGCGAGGCTGCACAAACGCTGACTTTGAGCGATATCCAGGCATGGATCCCAACGACCCTCGTTATCATACTCCTTATCACCCCGGGACAGTTCATGGCAACTATAATCTGTATCCAAGTCAGCTCGAAATCGAAATCGATAGTCCAGAACACCAGAATGATCATTGTAAGTCACCCACCGTTACCTCACGATGCAAGCAAAAGGCTAAATGATTCTGGAGACGCCGACCACTCGGGCCACTACTACCCCCCCGAAGACCACTTCTCGCACCCCGAATACGATTCTCAGCTTAGTTCCAACGCTTCAACCAGCTTCTCCAGAGGGTGGGATACCGTAAGCCGGAATCTAAGCTCTCGAACCGCACCAGAAGAGGACCTTACCCCGGTCCAGGCTGGCCAGCGGTGCATATTCTATTGGATAAACTGTCAGTTCAAGGCTGGCGATCACGACGATTGGGCCCAGCACATTTACTATGACCACTTCAAATCAGAAGAATTCCCGGGGATGCCTGACAAATTGGATCTTGGACACACACCTACATCGTGGACATGCAGGTTTCGCGGCTGCGAAACCGTTTTTAGGAATGATGATCATCGAACTTTGTGGGATGCAAAATTAGCGCACATATTCGGACACTTCAAGAACCACTATGGACGGCCAGAGGATATTCAGGAAGATCTCACTTGGTTGAAGTATTACCACGGTATGGGCTTGTGCCACGCCGCTGACGTTTATGGCGGTGTCTTCCACCCACCAGCCCAAAAGCCATATACCCAAGCAGCTATGGCGTGGAGAAAGTTGCCGCGAAAGGTAAAGGTTCTCACAAAAGGGCTATCTCACCAAGATGCACCGGGTGAGCAAATACGCTCTGTCCCTAGCGAGCAAAGCGGCTATATGCCGCCGCAGCCAGTTCAGTACCAGTCCCCACCAGAGCAGGCCTATGGCTACAACTCGCAGGTGCCTCCCGGAATATACCCACCGCCACAGGCCCCGAACCAATACCACCACTATAGCCAGCACAACCATGTTCATCCCTCCCCTTACTAGGCGCCCGCCATAGATATTCTCTCCCATGGACAAGAATTAACCGAATCCGGAACTTCGAATATCTTGTTCTTTTGAACGACAGACGCCTCCTCATTCCGTTCGCTAGTGGGAGCTAATGGATTTATTCCCTTACAGAGAAACTCTCCCTTATTATTGAAACGTTCCTTGATATATATACTTCACTGCCTTGTTCATGAATGGTTTTTGTCATTCAGGAAATGGTTTTTTGGGGGCGTTTCAGAGGTTCACGATATGGTTGCTTCAACTTGATTTTCTTCTATATCTTCCCCCGAATTAGCACATAGTATGCCACCTTCTGTTTTTATTGTGGGTTTTACATAGCTCTGGGATAGTATTTGGGACATGCACTAACTTTGCTTTTCAATTTCATGGCCTTTTTTGTCTTTTTTTTTCCTTTTGATTCTACTACTTTTGCGCTTGTGCACTTCACTTTACACAGCCGGTCTGATCATTGAGCAAGCAGGCTCTTTCGTTTCTTCCCTCCGATTTTATTTTCTTTAGTTTTGAGCGTGACGGATTATATGTCAAGTCTTGTGCCCTTTTTCGTTTAAACTACCTATCATTCCTGTTAGCTTAGCCATCTATCTCTTGCCTCAGAAGACGACCGAAAAAAAAATTAAAAAAAAGCCCTTATCCTTCCTTAAAGCACTTACCTCGTAAAATCGTTGACTAGTTGCCTCTCAACAATACGTCTCCAAGCCCGCAATCCGATGCCATTTTGGAATTTTCAAACCGCCAGGCGGTTTTCCGCTTGAGTAAGTAGTTTCTTCGTCGCTCTTTTTTTTCTCTTGACTTTGAAAACCAAATTTCCAAAGGGTCTAGAGAGGTGATATTCCTTTTCTTTCGCCCCTCATTCTTGAAGAATACGCAATACAAGCAATCCTTCACGTTGTTGAATTTCATGCGTTCTTTTAAGGTTGAACGCAAGGCAAGGCGCAGCACAAAGAAGAAACGAAAAAACAAAAAAAACGCGAGAGTCAAAACATCGTTTATCGATATCGGAAATCTCGGAAGATTAGAGCCTGAAGTTTATCCTTCCTTCTTCGGTTGAAGCTTCCGCAACAATCTCGGGTGTAAAAAAGTGGCCTGAAAAGAGGTTGCTTTTCCTCCCTTGATGCCATGATTTCCAGATTGTGGCGGCCGACTCCAGCTGTCATGCAGCTCGGGAAAATCGTTGGGTGTGGCGTTCGATGCCGTCAAGCCTCATGATGTTGGGCATATATGCAGGTTCATGCTGGGGTGACCATCCATGGTATGAAGCTTGTAAACCCCGACGAAATAGGTTTTTATTCTTCGAGATCTTCGGGATTTGATTTCTTGATGGACTGGAGGGACTGGAGAGAGGTATTTGAAGTTAAGATAGGTTTAGAGATGTTTAGGATCTCAGTTGGTGGATTAGAATGCCAGCGAACTCTTTGTTGTATATTGTTGCGACAACGCAATATTGGTATACTGAAGCGTCGATGTTGACAACGAGCTTCGAGCATTTTAGAATCTTGGGATATATTGAAGATTGACAGTGTATTGGATGAATTCGCGGCGGCGACTAGGGATAAATGTATAATTGAGTTTATGCTCGTATCAAGCTGTGTATCTTGGTGGTTATTCTTCCTTCAGCTTTAAAATTCATGTTAGCAAATTCCTTAGAGAGTCCCTCGATTGACCAAAGAAGTTCCAATTAGAATAGAAGTTAATTCGTACAAACCAGATGAGGAATCAAAAGACTAACATTAGTCGACTGAAAATTTGATACCACAATGTTATGATTGTAATAGTGTCTAGCTTCATCATCTCTGCGAAAGCTGTAATCATTTTGAATGAAACATAGATTTTGTGAAGTTATAAAATCCCGATAATTAAAGAGTATCGCAAGGTGGACTGGATCTATGGGCTAACTTGCTACCCACAGTCATTCCATAAACAACGAAGGGGGTTTTGGCACAGAAGCTGTATGCCACATAGCAAATTTGGTTAAGCATCCGTTTCTGCTCAAAAATATTCGTATGCGCTATACAAAACCTCGACTAGAGCAACTTGGAAAAGATAGGAAAAAGAAATGACCTTCTGGGAATAACATGACAGCTGACCAAAAGGAAAGAAGTGGCACTTACATGCAAGCTATGACCTCTCGCAAGGCCTCCCGCTGGCCACCTATGCAAGTAATAAAAGAAAGAAAGAAAGAAAGAAAGAAAAAATCTTTCAAGAACACTTCATCAGGATCTTCACCGTTTTCTTTTCTTTCCTTTTTTTCAGCCCCATTTCTCTCAAACGGTAGTAATTGAGGTCAAGGATACTTCAGGCAGCTGATACAAGCAGCAGCTTGCCTATACACAAAGGGATATCAACCATGCCCTTCCCCCTACCCCCTAACGTTCCAAACACCGTGAACATCCGGATACCCACTCTCTTGTGCATATGCACTCCGTTCGCGCGCACTTCGACAAGTCATCAATTATGTCGCGTTCATGCATCTACAGTTATTATAATAACTCTCATCTCATATACCATCGTGGGCAGGAAGAAAGAACAAGAAAAAGGAAAAAAAGATATCTCCTTTCGCGTCGATGCATATTATACTATAGCATTATACATGTCAGTCTTCTATCAAACGACGGTTACCAAAATAAGCTAGCTGTTTCTCAACAGTTTCGTTTTGAAAGGCACCCATCAGCTCTTCGCATTGTTGTATTGAAGCAAGTTAGGGGCACAGTACAGTACATCTACGTATAGATATGTATATTTGACGTACAGTACAATGAGCTGATCTGAATAAACCTTAAAAGAACGCATGCTATATTATATAACAATACAGCTTGACTAGTTTCGTCATAAGCTAAAAAGGGATATGCAAGCTGTCAAGAAATGATAATCAAAAAAAGAGAGAGAGAGAGCGATGAATGCCTCGCATAGTATATCAAACCATGGATTCCACAACCACATAAAAAATCAAGTATCGGTTCTTCCGAAGGCTATATCATTTCACCAAAAAAAGGACACAGTCGACCCCAATGGACACAAACAATCCCAAGAAAGAAAATGCATAAATAACTACGCGCGCGAGTCCAATCAAAACCTGCTGGTCGAGGTACGGAATCACATGGTTGTATAGTGTGAGCTCCCTGTGTTGCAGGTCACTTTTTTTCCACAGGACAAATAGTACGTAGACGTCAGTCCCGAGAGTCTGGGGATAGGACGACGTACTGTGCATATTGAGCTCTTTAAACACACCCACTCTCGAAACCAGCTTAGAGCTCTAGATTCCTGGCCAATTAAATAATTTATAAATCTAGAAAATGCTTTATATAGAAAGAGAAAGAAAAGAGGGCTGTAAGAAATGCCAGTTGGAAACACGAGATCGACTTATCCCTGACAATCTCGTAGACGGCCGTCTATCTATGGAGATGTTTGGGTGTGTACTAACTTAGTCTCCAAAAAGGCGGTACCGGTCAGCTCGTCTACCTAGTTAAAGAGCAAACATGAATGCATGGAGCCGAATACCCCTACATATCGTAAGCTCTAAGCAGCGCTTAGAGAAACATCAGACAAAATAGCGTCTACCGTCTACGTGCCGTAAAGTAATGTTATACAAACAAATTAAAATTAACAACAAACACCTGACACTCGCAGATGGCGAGATTTGTGATATTTCGATAACGTAGTTTCGTAGTTTTGTGAGCTCACGGGAACATACAGGTTTTAGGTCTAGGGACGAAGTATAGATACAAATATCAGGATCATTGCCATGGACTCAATTCAGATATACCCTAGAGGAGCCATTTGAAAAAAGATGCACGTTCCTCATAGACAGTCACAGTGAAGAACTATGGAAACTGCATATATGCGCATCAGATTCACACTCAAGAAGGAAAATGCAACCAGGTTTGCTGCAAGTATATAGCTCATATACTCATGATGCCATTGAAAAAAAAAGATAGAGAGAGAAGAACGAAGACAGGGAGGACATGAAGAGCTAACCCTGAAAAGAGCTATAGACATGCTGTACAGACTCGCGCAGATGTCGCGCTGCAGCGCTGGCAGATCGGGGCCGCAGTTCAGTAACTGGAATGATAGAAATTTCACATTCATCGGCAGTTTCAATATTTTCTGTTGAATTTGATTCGATTTCGCGAGAGCTACTCGTGGAGAGCTGGCCTTGCTATGAATTATCGTATCGTGAGCTGTCAAGTTAAATCGAATGCAGCTTTAAGCTGCAGATTTGAGGTAGGATCTGGGTCATTCTGTAGGTGGCCAGCCTTGCCACAACCGAAGTAGGTTATAGATGCGATATAGATGAACGATGGCTATCATATACATGCATATGTCACCGTTGGGTATTTTCAAGCGGGGCAGAAGATTGAATGAACAGATTGAATTCAGACGGGACGATGAAGTCCAAGTAAATTAAAGAGCAAACACCTTTTAGTTTTGGCTCTCGGATTCAACAACATCATAACAGTCTCGACCTTTCAACTAAAAGCCTGGGGCTATAGGCCAGAAGCTTTTGAACAAATGGTTGATATGGAATCTTAGACCAATTAGAGAAAAAGGACAGATGAATCGAAAGGGGGAATTCCGTATTTCTGAAATTTCAGACAACGGCCTTGGGGTGCGGCTGCTTGCAATGACAGTGTCAATCGTCCCATCTCCACATACATATGTACATCTTTGCTCCCTGCAGCAGCGCCAGCACGTACAAATTATGCAACATCAGTGGGCGCAAAATCTTTTTTCTAAAAAATAATTTCTAACCATCTAAATGTTTTTTTCTTCTTCTTGAGTTATATGCTGCGGAAGGATGTGCACGTGTGACAGGAAGAACCCCAAGGCACATGTATTTGCATCAGGCGCCTGTTGTCATGATTCCACCTACTAAATATTTCCAAGGAAAAGAGAAGAAAGGAATTCAAAAAAAAACAATCAAAAATGATTAACATCGTTTCGTCCAAAGGCTCTTCCAAAGTAGAATAGCCCCGGGAGGGTAGCGGGAACCAAGTGTGTGTGCCTTCTCCCCTAAAAAAAAGCACTTTTCGAACTAATGCACAGATGCGTAACGCCCGTCGCCACTTTTCTACTTTCGCAAGCGTTTCAATTTGTCGCCTGGGCGCACTGAGAGTTACGGTGTGTGTAGCCAACAAGGGAAAAAACATCTCTGACGGCGGCCTTTGCTGCTGCCATACATGTACATATACATGTATACATCCAGCTTGGGTACACACATCTGCTAACAATGGAAATGTACACCACATGCACGTGTACCCTTTATTATAGCAGCCGCATATTAAGGCCCGTCCAATTAGACAAAGCAATCTATTCCACCCTGGGAGTTTCTGTGTGATAACTTTCGAACTTGTTGCATATTGTCGTCGTACAATGCGTTGTAATTTTTAAATTTCTCCCCTCAAGGTCAACAGACAAAACTTGCTAGCTTGATGTATCGGACGACGACAAAGATAGATTTTTTAAGATAGTCTAAGACCTATAATTGCCTCGCCATTGACTAAACAGGTGGATCGAACTTCCGAATTCGAATTTGTAAAAAAACGCGAAATGGACGGTTTGGGAATTCCAGCTTCAAGGACAGATTTAGTAACTGTCTGTGCAGATGTCGAGATAGCAATGTCATCACAGTAACAAAGACGAATCCATTGCAAAGGACTGCAATTAAGTCCTCTGTTCACTATGATCATTATCGGTCATGGAGCAAATTCTTCTATAAAGAGGCGGCGACATCTCCTCGTTGAAGTTTGAAATCACCAGGTCAATCAATCACAATCATCAATCAGCTCTATAAACAATCTTCTCTCTTAATAACATTTCCAATTTTGCAACTTCAAACTTCAAAAACTCCAAATTTTACCAGGTATTCATTATACATAGCTTTAGATTTATCTGTTTAGCAGTTTTGCAAATTTACTAAATAAACCGCCGTTCAACATCATAGATATTAATATCAGAAAAAACAACCAGCATGTCTACCGTTCAAGTTCTCCAGCAACCGATCTGCAGGTGCGCATTCGGTGGCTCCGTGTGCATCTGCACAGCTGCGGGCTGCTTTTGCTCCGGCCCTTATTGTGGGTCGAAGACTCTAGCAGAGAACGCAAACTACAAACACGCCAAAGAGACACGGGGCGAAGATTTCGCAAACCAGATTGCGGCGGCCATGAACAAAGATGCGTACGTGCTTCTTCCTCCTCCTCCTCCTCCTCCACCTCCTCCACCTCCTATATCCTTGAAGATAACCCCATTAAGCTGAATTAATGAAACGCAAAAAAAAAAAGAAGAGCTGTAACTGACATTATAAATCGTTGTAATACAGTAACGGTGAACCAGTATCTGTGTCCATGGGCAACGGCCCACCCGCCGGGCAACCAAAACCTCCTAAGCCAACCAACCCCGCCGGTTCGAAGAGCACTAGTCCTGGCTCTTGCTGTATGGGTACCGACAAGAATAAAGGGCCTGAATCTGGTGCTCCTCAGGACCCTCGTGGTCCTAACCGTGGCCCTAGCCGCGACCCCAAAACTACCGAAGGACACTTAGCTGCAAACTTGCGGACTCCAAATGAGGGCTTGCCCGCTTCTCCTTAGCTTCACAGAAGCAGTTATTGCGATTGAATCTCTACCAGTAAGGCCAATCCCAACGGTAGCGAAATATGCTCGGTTCCACATCACGTCATACAAACTGGAAAGCGTCAAAGTACAAAGGTTGGAAGAGGTGTTTTAAATTTAGAGGAAGAGAAGGGCATAATGGGCGGTATTATATAAAACGGTTATATATTATCTTGAAGGTCAATTGTTTCCGCTACTTTTATGAGAGTTGTTTTACCTAACAAACATATCTTCCTGTCAAATCTTTTTTTGTATGTGTATTGCTTTAAACTCTATAGAAGCCAAAATTCAAGATATATATATATATAGCCCCGATTCGAAATTTAAATAGCTACTCGTGAAAAAAGAGGAAAGACAAAAAACCAGCGGTGGCCCTGGTTGACCGGCCGTCCGTCTTGTTGTATTTTAAAGGAACTATTTTTCTGGCTGGATACGAACATTAACCTTTCCAATTTTTCCAAAAGAAAGGGATAGGACAATCGATTATATGTATACATCACAATAAGGTACACTACTTATATTTACTATTCCCTCATCCTCATTGAATTTAATGCAGAACTTCCTAACTTTGTCAATGTAAATTGTGTCAATTCTAGTTCGAAATGTGTTGCCTGATGTCTTCAGAACCCTGCACAACCCATGGCATTTGGGGCTTTCATGATGTATGTCTTGTCACCCCGTATGCATTACAGGGCGTTACCATCACATTTCCCATGCGGTGTGATAAGGCTCTGGTCTTTGACGCGAATATGACTACCTGGCATTATGGGGCTCTGCAGTCTGGAGGAGCGTAAAATGAAATAAAATAAAAAAGGAAGTCACGGTCCAGGCCGGGATGTGGTATACCCACCAGGACAGGCTATGATAACGACTTGCAGCTTATTGCGTGACTTTTTTTCATGTATGTACATGTAACGATTACTCGCATGGAGGAAGAAGCAATTGTCTTAGCTCTTAAGCTAATTAACTAACCAGTTTGGATTATAGATAGTTAGGCAGGAGCTCTAAACACGAAAGATTCTAGATAGCTAGCCGTGTGTGGAGCAAGGTCCACCAACACGAGTGGTCCGATTCTCAACAGACCTGGTCCGAGTGGCTGAGAGCTGTAATGATAAGGTACTTAAGTAGTTTATGGAAGCATTGTATGAGTTTATATATTGCTTATACATGCTAGTAAATGATGATTTACATATTTCCCTAATCGATCAGTTACGCCCGTGAATAGGTAGCAGGTATAAAGGATCTTACACTACTCTTACACATGAACGTCTACCACAACTATCATCACGATAGCAACCTCAACCTTTCATAAAGGCTTAAATCACAATAATGGCCGTATACGTAAGGTTGAGGTTTCATCTAAGCGTTCCTCTCTTCTTACTGGCAATTGTAACTTCGAAAACGCTTCACACTACAAGCCCTCCGAAGCCGACCCCAGCCACCCAATCTCACGATTTTAAATGATAGGGACAATAATATGAATAATAATTTCAAATAAAATCATTCAAGAATCTTAAATTTCCATGAAAATTGAGGAAGGCCAAGGAAGGGAGAAAAGTTCGAATGGTAGGGGGCGAGGGAATATATGGTGTCAGAAGGAAAACAAAGTAATAATAATTGAAATGAAATTCGTTCAAGAGGACTTAAAGGAAAGAGAAAAAAAGAGTAAGAAGGCTGCCTACAACCTAGCTTATAAAGGGATCGACGTCAAAGGATGAAAAAATTTATATAGAAAAAAAAAAAAGGAGGTTTTGACGTTAGAAAACGATCAAAGGATAATATAAGGGGAAGAACGTTATCTGTCTTGCATCATCCAGGCCATCAACGGTCAAAAGGGGATGGTAAGAAGTACGTAAGTAGTATATGTGCAAAAGGCTAGGATAAAATGTGCACGTACGTGCGCAGGGGAGGAAACTCAAAAGGAAAATGGAGGCTACCGTTCAAAAAATAGGGTAAATAATCTGGAAATAAAAAAGACGGGGTGGTATTTAGTGCACGGATCAAAAACAAGACTGGAGAAATAGAAGTTTAACGCCGCGACAATGGTATGGAGCAGGATATCGCAAAATAAAGCAAAGGGTGATGATTTGCACGTTGGCAACAGGGAGGAACGAGCAGAATTGATATCGGTCCCAACTCAACAAAACAAGGAGAGAGAAAAAGCCAGAGGAGACAGATAAAAGCCAGCACGTTCCCATAAAGAAGCCCACTTCGCTACCGACATTGTGTTCCTCCGGGGTATATACAAGACCATAGAAAGGCCAGATAGACATATATTGGAAGAGGGAGAGAAGGAGAAATGGTGTTGGAGAAAATAGAGAGGTGAGTGGGCCTAAGTACCCGGAAGGGCGGGGATACAAAACAAGACCCACGTGGTATCGCGAATATATCGATTTTCCAGTTTCATTTATCCCCTCAAAGAAAAGAAACCGAAAACAGGAACCTTTGAAACCAGCGGAATAAATAAAATGACGAAAACAAGCAAAGCAAAGACGTTGAACTCCCAGGATTCCGCACCCCTTCATAACGATAGACAAAAATTAAACAAAAAAACCCAGTTGATAAATCGTAAAGCGTTGAAGATCCTAGGGTAAAGGGGAGCGCAAATTCCAGCATACCCACCAACTAGGGCCACGCTCTTCACTGACCCTGAGGCGGCTGGCCTCTCCCTCTAGCCATAAGCATATTAATCTGCGCAGGGCTGTACCCTTGCAGTGCTGCTCCATTCATCATACCTATGGGCATCCCGCCGCCGCCAGCCATTCCATTGGCGACCATCATCTGAGGATATCCATTCATGCCCATTTGCATGCCGCCCATCATGCCATTCATATGCATCCCACCACCGCCAGGCATACCGCCCATAAAGCCTCTTCCGGCCATACCAGGGTGCATACCAGCAACACCGCCCATGCCGTCCATCATTTGTGGCTGTTGATGTTGCTGCGCAGCTGCGTGTTGGGCAGCAAGAAGCTGCTGCTGATGATGTTGCTGCTGCTGCGCTTGCCGCATTAAAAAGGCGCGTTGCATCATTATCTTCTGCTGCTCAGGGTTTTGCCCAAGTGCCATCTGATGTGCCGCTTTGTTCATGACCATAGGATTTCGGGCGCCAGCCATCATCATTTGATGGGCCATGGCCTGAGCCTGGTTCATGACATGCCCACCTTGCATCATACCAACGTTTCGAGCAAGTGGGCTCCCTTGAGCCATAGCTGGTGAACCGTGCATTGGCTGCGACGTCGTCACACGCATCATTGGCGATGCATGCATCGCTGGGGAGCCTGGCATTGGTTGGTTGTGCTGGTGCTGAATGGACTGAACAGTAGACATGTGTGGCGATTGCTGGCGAGATCCTGGTTGTGAGGAGTGGGTGGATGTTCGTGTTGGCATAGGAGGGGAGCCTTGGTGAGCAAAAGGAGACGAAGCAGCTGCTATTGGGCTACCTTGCGTGGCTGACGTCTGTTGGGGAGCGCTTGTGGGTGTCTGCGCTGCGGCCGCATGTGCTTGTGCCTGAGCCGCAACTTGTGCAGCATGTTGCTGCTCCCTCGCCTGTGCCTGTGCCTCCCTTTGCGCCTGGGCTGCTTGGGCGGCGGAAGCAGCAGCAGCAGCGTCATGTTGCTGACGCTGAGCTTGTGCCGCAGCCTGCGCCTGCGCCTGTGCAGCAGCTTGGGCCTGTGCAGCAGCAGCTTGTTGTGCAAGATGTTCCCTTTGTTGCTGCTGAGCTTGTTGTATAGCACCATTCCTCGCAATCATATCCCTCAATGATCCCTTATTGTCGAGTGGTGATTGCTCCACCGGTGTGGCAGAGACCGGGGTCCTTATCGAAGGCTCTGGCCTCGGTTCTTTGGCAGCTTTCCGGCGCTCTTCCTCTTGTTGCTGTCTCTTCTCCTGTTCCTTTTTAATCCTATCTTCCTCATGCTTCTGTTTGATCGACTCGAGAGCCTTCCATCTCTTAAATGAGGGCTCAAAGCCACCAGTGCCAACCGGTCCATCATCTGCTGCACCAACTGTCGATGGCTGGTGGCGTTCGTCCATAATCAACATCAGTCTCTCCTCCTCCGCTGCCTTCGCCTCGTCAACCGCCATTTCTTTGACGGTCCTCTTCCTTGTCTTCTTCGGCGGAACAGGCCGTGAATGCAAGGGATGTTTCAGTGCATCTATTATCGCTGCTGCATGTTCGGGTGACTCTGCGGGTGTTAATACTAGCGAAGGCCCTGTCGATAACAGATAGTCTGCTTCAAATGTTAAGGAAGTCTTATCGTTCAATATAGTCGGGAGTTTAGTGTTGGGTGCCGTAGAAACCGTCAAGGGATGAGCTGAGGCTGGTGTGGCGGGGGTTTGTACAACAGATGCATTGCGTCCTCGTGCAGTAGGTGGTAAGGGCGTTAATGCTAACAGGCATATTTCGGCATGTAGGGATGATGGTGTCGGGTGTAGGACTGTTTTGAAGACCCTCTTGTTTTCTCCTGGTTTCGAGGAGGAGTCGATATCCATCGGTTTGATGTCGCCATTTACTACAGGTTCTTCTTTGGCGTCCCCTGGTTTTTGAGCGGGGTAGGGCGCAAACGGCGAAGGTGTGAGGTGTTCGTTCCATCGGTTTAAAGAGAATAGCATATCGTTCTTCGGTTTTGTGGGTGCACCATCTACGCCTTTAGCAGCTGTTCGGTGGTCATGTATGTGTACAATGAGACGTCCTTGAGCATCACATCATGTTAGACTTGACTCAAATTTGGAGCTCGCTTTTTGGACAATACCTTCGTAAAATAGAAGCCGAGCATCACGAAACACCTCGACAGCATCAGCCGGTATGGTTTCTTGCGCGATATACTCTAGTATGCTCTGTTACCCAAGTTAGCAAACTTTCAAACCCCATGGGATCTTTCACATTGCTCGCGCACCCTCATAGCACTGTTATAATTAAATGTCCCATCTTGTTGATCGAAACGGAAATGGGTAGGGTGCATGTGTAGCGTTAACGACGGCGGTTTATCTTTGTACTTGTCGAGTATGTACTGAGTCGTGATCACTAAAAATAAGAAGAAAAGCGCATGAGCATCAATTTTGTCTATACACTCGGGTGCGATTGCAACATGTACCGGTGGGGATACCTCTAGGCATAGCTTTTAGTTTCTAGAAGGACAACGTATTGTTAGCGGTCGCCCAAATATCAAAGCAGGCGAGGTGCCGCCACATACCTTCCTAGGGGGTTGGTTTAGTGCTAGAGAATCTCCATCTTCATCAAGATCTGCCCCTCGATCTTTCTTAATCCTTCCATGCGCAGCTAGGTCGGATCCGAACTTATTGGGAGCATTCCGCCTTCGTTCGCTAGTCCGAACGTTATTCGAACTAGAAGAGGCCGAACCAGTCCCGTTTATGGACGACGAAGTAGTTATAGCGGTGGATGACATTGTCGGAGAAGGTAGAGTCTTAGAGGGTGTGGGCGAAGGGCGGGGGATCGCATGATTTACGGCAGAAGCCGTAGACAAGACGCCTCCTAGTGGGGCCTTCGGAGTGCTCAGCTTGATCTTAGGATATATGGCCGTGGCCATGGCCAACCGTTGAGGAAGGCGAACGGGCCGCCGATGGTTGCCGAAAGCCTATCCGTTGTGCGGATTGACGATATGTCGGGTAGTCTGTGTTATTTTTGGGTCTGTTTGTGGACGTATGCGTATGTGTATATGTGTGTGTTATTGCTACGAGGTGTGCCAGGAAGATGACGGTTACAGAAAGCCTCGAAGCTATGTTGCTCACACGAAACGAGTGCGGCGAGGGGGTGCGATATGGTTGAAGGTGGAGCAGGGGGGTTGCGATGGAGTTTAGTCGGTGCAAACGCGATGGACCAGCGGCGATATATATCGGTCCTGGTAGCGTCTGATGGCAAACACGCGCACTCCCTTTCGCTGGAAATTGGCGCTATTCGGAAGCAAGAGAAGCGGCGAAAATCAGTGACAGATACAAGACAGCCGACAAAGACGACGTAAGCGATAAAATTTCTGGCGATATTGATGAAGTTCTGGGAGCAAGGACGGGCAGCCGTCTGGTGGAGGTGTAGGCGTGGGTGTTGAGGAGGTTGTTGATAGGAGGTTGACGGGCCTCACACAGACCAACAGCCGAATCAGGATTCCGGCTCAGCCACAACACAAAGAACGTTAACCGGCCAGGCACCAGCCACATATGTGCAGAATGTACGTGCGCTTCATATTTAGTGTATTTACAGTTCCATGTAAATTAAATTAATTTGTACATTTGGCTATTCGCGACGGTAATAGAATTATTGGTCTTTTGGGTAGCTGTCCTTGTCTGGTAGTAGGGACGTCAATGTAGTATGCAGGCGCGCAAAATCAAAATGCATGGCAGGTTCAAGGAAATGGGTATAAGAAACTCCCTGGGAAACCAAAGAGAGGGAGAATAAATAAAAGTTAGAGACTCTGAGAATAGAATTGTTGAGAACCGATTCAGGGTTGGAAAAGATAAGCCTTGCTACTAGTTGTTAGAAGATGTAATCTCAACATCCTTCTTGACCTCACTAACTTCGGTCACTTGTGGTAAGCTCTCCTTCTTCGATTCATCTATCTTATCCGCTCCACCCATAACAGCACTGAGATTCATCGAAGCCATTTGTGCCATACTCTGTGACATGTCCCGAGAGAAGTTCCCAGAGATTCGTTTCGGGCTCTTTAAAGGCCCACCATCTTCCTCAGGGCCGCTGAGATTACCAGTGTCGTCGCCTGATACTAGGCCATCTGATTCAAAGTTGGAGTCGTACTCCTCCGCGCAGAAGCTACTATCATCGCTATCCGGTTCAAAATCATCTTCCTCATCATCTTCTTCCCCTTGGAGTTCTAGCCGGGAGAATGGGACAGTGGGCCCACTTTCTTCTTCACCAGCCTCAGTTTCTGTTTGCTCAATTTGCTTATCCTTCATTCCTGAAATTTCGACAACCGTCTTCTTGGGGTCTGGAGTTTCTTGAATCGAATAATTGGCATCAAAGGTTTTTGGGGCAGGAGCAACCGCAGAGAGTTGGGTAACATGCTCCTTGGAGGTAGTGGGAATCGACTTGGTTGTAGTAGGAATCGACTGTGTCGTTGTAGCATCATCATCGTCCTCCTCTTCATCATCGTCATCATCGTCATCTTCTTCTGACGACTCATACTCTCCATCTCCTGCACCGTCGTTGCCACCATCGAAAACATCGTCCATTTCTTCGTCAGATTCTGGTAGAGAACTTTCGGTGATCAACTGATTCTTCTCGACGGCTACAGGAGCATATAGATTAGTGATAAACCATTCCTATTACAGACATTCAGGTTCAAACTTACTTCCATTGCGAAGATAGATATCCTCAACTACTTGGCAGGATGTTAGGGTGCTGTTTTCCCCAATGGTGGCATGCCTTCCGATAATGCAACCTTCAAGCTTACAGCCGGCCCCGATTTGTGCCCCATCGAGAATAACACAGCCCTGGATTTTCGCTGAAGCACCGATTTTGACGTCCTTCCCTATGACAGAGCGTTTGACAAGGACTTTACCTTCAACTTTGGTACCGGACCCAACCATGCTGTCAATATTCGAGACATTGGCTTTGCTGTCGATAACTGCGCTGGAGTGAATAGGCTTCGTATTGTAAGTGGGATTCCTAGCAAGCTCTAGACAGGTAGACAGATAGAGAGGTAATGTGTCGACCCTCCTAATAAGCGGAGTAGTTGCGAGCGGGGTGATTGTCATTTTGGGTTTGAAAACCGCGACACCAGGACAGAATAACCCGTTGTATGCAGGTTTCTTGATCTTTTTGAATACCTTCTCCTCGCTGGAATTGCTGATTGGGCTATCAGCTGGTGAAGGAATCTTGTTCTTGGTTGGGAACCACCCTCGAGTGTTGATCTCCTTTCTCTTGCCTGCACCTGGTGTGGTGGAATAACCAGACTGCCCCATTGAAGACAGTCCGAGAAACTTCTCGACATCGGCTTCGGTGACTTCGTCGTCGTGATAGCTAGCCATACTAAGACTATCGGATTTCCTGCCATCATCGCCGTCCTCACCTGAGAGGATGTCCAGTATTCCTAGGTTGTGGGCTTGCAAGCCGGAGCCTTGCCAGCCGGCTTTGGCCCACCAAGTGAGAACATCGTCTTTGATGCTCTTGAGTTTGCTACGAGGGTTGTTGAGTATGAATTTGAGGGACCAAGCTGGGAAAATGTAGATGTGGGCGTCTCTGTAAAGGCTGTGGTACATGACCTTGGGATGGTGTTTGAACAATGATCTTCTGATCTCGATGTCGCCCTTACCATCATCGGTCCTAGAGCCAAAATTCTGGAGAAGGTACGTAAGTTCTGTGGTTGGATCTGTGCGAGCTTCTGTTGTTCTGAGATGAGACTCTAGGTCATAACGTGGGACCGGCCCGGTAATAATAGTATCCCGTTCTATCGCTAGGTATTAACATGTATATTCTCTCTCATATGTGGGAATATAGGTGTTTGACATACCAACGCCCTTTTCCTTCTTGACTTCATACCAGACTCCGAGAGCGCCCTTCTTATCGCCGACGGTCTCTGGGAGGAGCATCCATTCTTTGATGATGGTTGTCGCAGGTATTTCGCAAATTGAGTCGCAGGAAAGGATCATGAAGTCCTTCTTGATGTGATTGTAGACTTGTGGGTGACGTAAGACATCGGCTGTACCGGTTCTGGAGCCGGGTGAAGCAGCACCAACAATCTTCGGTTTCTGGAGGGGTTTTGGGTTTTTTCCAGCGGATGGGTGGGGTTCTCGAGTGGCGTAGATTTCATTTACTGCTGTACGAATAGCTGTTTCCTGGCCGGACAGGCAGACGATAACAATTGCTACAAAGGTTCGGTTAGCGACAGTTCGAATTTTCAACCAGTAGAATAGTGAGTATCTGAAGTTGACAAGGGAGAAGTACTGTCCAGTCCAGCATCGAGGGCCCATTCGAGAGGGTATTGTATCATTGGCTTGTTGGCGATGGGGAGCAGGGCTTTTGGGAGCTTGATGGAGCTTGAGATTGGCTTGAGGTCAGATCCCTCGCCACAGAGGATGATGACCGTCAGGCCCAATGCATGATGGGAGGACGGCATGGCGACGGGTGATCGAAAGGGCGATGATAGGACGATGGTAATGATGGTGATGTAGTTGTCGTTGTGGCTGAATGAAGTCGCAAAGGCTGGAGTCGAATCAAAGAGCTAAAAAACCCCCCCACCAGGTATACTGTGCATGAAATGAAGTACCTGGCCACCCCCTCAATAGATAAGAATTGATTATAACAGCTCCGTCGCACGATGAAATGGAGTAAGTAAAGTACCAAGTGCTGATATTGTGTCTAATTGATTTTCTTTTTTCGTTGATACCTAAGAAAGTACCTGTTAAGTGTAGTGGGGGATATATTACTGGAGCAGCACGAACAATGAGTCGTTTTGGGGTGTCGCAAAATTGATGTTTCCCTGGGAGCCCCGCGTTGGCCCAGTCCACCGGGATCCTCGGTGCGAGAGATGTGCTCCCGGGGACCGTTACGTATGTATCTTCTTACCGTGTAGACGCGACCGACAAGGACACACCGAACCTATTTTAAAGGGGATCGGACTGATCTGAAGCCCGCGGCCGGGCCAATAATATTACATTCTTCGTACTTACTTCCTACCTTACATATGGCATATCGTAGCACGGAGTCCGTTGCTTCCGAGACGGGGCCGCCATCATAACTGTCAACTTCATTTCCACGCAACACCCACACACACACACACACACACAGACCACACGCACACGCAGCTCCAGTTAGGTGCATTCTGGCTGAGGCTAACTCTAAACCAAGGCCAGCCAGTTAGCCCGGCCGCCCGAGGCCGTAACTAGGGTACTAGGTACCAACTATATTACCATATATACTCACATTGGGCTTAGCTAGGACTGTACTTCATCCCCTTTCGATTCAATTCGATTCAGATACTGTTGCTCAGGGTACTTCATACAAAATACTTAAGCACCCAGTTACCTAGGGAATAGTAGGAGGTAGTTACAATATTCGCCTTTCAATCAAGACATTCCCACACGACACTCCTCCGCCTCGCCTTCAACCTCGTCCTCCATCTATCCACCTACTTGTACATCTATCTCACTGCCTTCAGTAGGTCCTTGCTTAGGTATCCACCGGCAGATAACCAGTTGCTGCAGATAACCTACCGATCTTCTTCTTCCCGTTCAGCGTCAGAAACTCTTCTTGTCCGGCTCCCTCGCATCCGACTGTTCCCGAAGCCATCTTCAGCCCTTCCAACCTTTGACTCCCAGGATCCCTTTAACTCCCCCTCTCCAATCCCAATTATTAGAGAAAGTAGTCTACAGCGCGAATACATACACCCAGATCGATCTTATCCTAAGATATATTCCAACCCCTCCTAAACAACTCTCTTGCGACTTGCGTCTTCCCCCCTTACCTACCTACCCAAGCCTTCAGGATCCATCTAAAATCACGTTCACGATGGCGTCTCAAAAGGTCGTCGCCAACGGGTCCTCCACAAAACCACAATCACAACCAAATCCCCTGCCACGGTGGCTGCGAACAAATAACGTTTATCTTTTTGTCCCTAATCTCATCGGTACGTTCTTCATCTCTTCTTATTACCGTTGCTCCTTGTCGGCTTCATTTCCGTCAATGTTGGAATCTAGCTCACTAACCGTGCCCCTTTGCTTACAGGTTATGCTCGTATTGTCCTTGCTTCTATTTCATTGGTCTACATGCCTATCCACCCGTTAACATGTACCATCCTATACGGCGTTTCATGCATCTTGGATGCTCTCGACGGATATGCTGCTCGCAAATTCTCCCAATCGACCAAGTTTGGTGCCGTTCTCGACATGGTTACCGATCGTTGTACAACCAGCTGTCTGCTCATGTTCTTAAGCGCTGCCTACCCCGAACATCCCGGCTTGAAGATTCTCTTTCAGTTCTTGCTATCTCTAGATCTTGCCAGTCACTATATGCACATGTACGCGATGATGGAGAAGGGAGCTGGCAGCCACAAGAGCGTAGATAGAGAACAAAGCAAGATCCTGAATCTCTATTACACAAATAAGGTACCACCATAACTAGACCGGGCTCATCGATAAATGTTGTGTATATCTTCTAACTTGGCTGATAAAATAGGCTGTCTTGTTCACATTTTGTGCCGCCAACGAACTCCACTTTGTCTCCTTATACCTCCTTTCCTTCCCATCACCATCGGCTGCCAGAGATGCCATTCTACCCTTCATCAAGGGTATGGCCTACGTCACCTTTCCTATCTGCTTCGGAAAGCAGATCATCAACTTCGTCCAGATGGCCAGAGCTGCCGAAACCCTCGTCAACATCGACAAAGAGAGCAGGCAGCTATCACACCAGCTGAATGGCGAGAAGAAGGAATAAAAAAGGACCGGGAATATGCGAAATGGACAAGTTTTTGCCGTGGAGTTCTTTTTTGGGGGGGCAAAAACAACCGCTTGAAGGGAGTGGTTAAGTCTGGATGTTGATGCTGTCGTTGATGAATCTCGCGAAGAAATCTAGCACTCTAGGAATGTGAAAGCAAACCTGGTGTGATGGTCGGAAGTATTTGATGCCTTCTTCTCCTTCTCCTTCTCCTTCTTATTCTTCTTTACAACATATGAACCCGAGTTCGCGCCCATACCATATTCCAAGTTGTGTGTATGGCGGACAACCTTTTTCCCCTTGTTTTTTTCTCTCGTTATATTCCTTTTCTTGTCGATATTCGCACCCCCGTTTAGAGGCGTTCACCACCGCGGTCTCTCGTTCTTCATATCTTTAATACCTCCTTTTTTTTCCCTTTCCCATTTCCCTGGTCTAGTTTATTTCATTTTTAACAGCTTTGTTCATATCATGACTACATACTTCCATTGTAATATTCCCCTTCCCTTCTTTTCATACCAAATGCTTGTTGTTCACCTTTCCAGTTAAGTACTTAGTAATAATAATGATATGACGACCAGCCTCGTTACCATGTACTTATGTATATACTCTTTCTTGTCATCGAATTGGAACAAAACAGCAAAACAGCGAGTTGGGCGATCTATCTCAATCAATTCTAGCGTGCTCGTGCTTTGGGAAATTATATTCTTGCTACTCAAGACAAATGCTTGGGTATGATGTGTATTCGCAAATTTGGTATGTATATGTGACAGGCAGACAGGCAGGCGTCCAGACTCCCAGAAAGTTTGCATTCCAGGGGATTGCTGATTTTCAGGCACTCACGCTATCGGAGGCGATATCCGGGCCAGAACCGGTCACTTGATTAACATGCATTATATTATATTACTGAGGCTGTTGTATGTATCAAGAGAAGCCTACCGAAGATATTAAAATAGAAATTCAAAGTATATAAAGTTGACTGTGTCCTCAGTCTGCATCGGTACTGGTCTGAATGACTTGTAGATACCTACGAACCTAAGTATAGTTGGCTCTCCCATTAATTTAGAATTCCCTCTTTGTCGGCTCATCCTCTCCCAACAACACCAACCAACATCATCACCACCACCCTACAATTGAATCATCCACCATCACCCTGCATTTTGCCACCTTCCTGCCTCTGTTCAAGCAAACTTTACCCTGCATATTCCACAATCTCAAAAACAAGACAATCACGAGTAGTTAGCCCCGATCAACTAGTCTCCGGAAACTTGTCTGCGTCTGGCTTGTTCGGTTTCGTTTCAATTTTTTGGGCCTAGTTCACTTACCCCCAAAGCGCAGCGCCGACGAACCAGCTCCAACAGCCTACGCCCTGCCCCGAAACACGTCCGCTACAAGCCTTGTCATCGTTACGACAATTCCACCTGCCTGCTTGCTTTCTTGTTTACAATCCGCCCGACCCCCCAGGCCAGTTCTTAAATACCAAGGGTTTCTCCTTTGTGGTTCTACTAGCTGGTCCGGTCATCTACCAGGCACAATGACGACCACCACTGCTCCAACAACAGCCGAGGAAAAGGCTACTTCAGTTGCTGCTCCTATCACCACTACTACTACCACCACCGCTACAATCACGGCTCCATCCCAACAGACATCGTCGACCGGCCTCCCTATGGCTACTCCAGGTGGCGTCCCTCCTTCGCCTCGTTTGCGACAGATTTCTGCTACTTCCGCTGCCAGCGTCGCCCGTCGTCCCTCATCTTCTCTATCCGATGCGCGGGATCCGAGCTCTTCCCGTCGTCACTCAGAACAGAGGATGCTTCCTCCACCGGCACCTCTTACCCAACCGCCCTTCGCACAACCGCCATCGCCTGGCGGAAGTATCAGGAGCGTAAGCAGCATTAGCGGCAGCGATATTGGTGTTGGAAGCGGACCAGGTCCTACCCGTCTGCCCCACCAGTTGTCGCCCGCTGAGATCTATGCTGAAGTAGAGAAGGAGCAAGAGGCCGCTGTGAGTATTCAGCATCCTATTGGAAAGTAGTGTCTCAAAGCTAACCGTATTGGTGCCGCTAGGTCAACCGTCTTACTCGACAGCTCTCCATACTTCGAGCACAACAAACCATGTCACCCACCTCTCACCCAATTTCGGACGACCTTAGCGGCACTTACCCTTCCACTTACCTTTCTCCACGTAGCCGTCGAACATCATCGAATGCCTCTACCGCTCTTACTAATGCCGCTACAATCGGCAGTACCATGGCAGGAAGCTCACTCTCGCGCCAGAGCAGTATCCAATCCCTCTCCGCCGCTAGAGGCGACCCTACTGCTGCATCAGCTCCAGTTCCAACTCGCCCGGCCCCTATCCCTATGTCTCGCCAGAGTTCCGTTCGTAGCATTTCTGGTTCGAGGGCCAGTGGCCGAAACTCGCCAGCTCTAGGAGAGTCAGATAGTCCATACCCGTATTTTGGTTCCCAATACTACTACGCTTCGCCACATGCCCCACTCGGAAGCAGCAGCTGGAAGGATAACGCTGGCATGGCTCATTTGCACAATCACCACCACTCGCGAGAGCGAGAGAGAGCCGAGTATGCTGGTAGTGAGGCAGGGGGCTCAGAGAGGGGCCTAGGTGTCAGCTATTCTAGCTCAGCCGGTGGACATCCTCGATATGAGGAGGTCCTGACAGCTCGTAACGAATTGGAGAATGTCAAGAAGGAGAATGAAAAGCTCAAGGAGAAGATCCGAGAGTTGGAGAAGGCTTTGTCTGGTGTTAACGTCACTGGAACCCCGTCAAGTGAAAAAGAAAAGGAGACCAAGCCGGAAACTGATCTTAAGAGTGGGGAGCCGTGAATGGTTACTATACCACCAGCCTTCTTTCTGTCCCCCTCGTACCCATTGCTATAAAGCCATCATATTGCCACCCGCAAGGCGGTAGTTTGCGCTCCCACTTTGCATGAGCTCAATTCTCATTCTTCCCCATTGTTCATCCTTTAGTGCTTTGACACCCATGCCTTGTTTTTTGTTATTGTTATTGTTATTCTTTTTATTTTCTTTGTTCTTTTTTGTTCTTCGAACGGAATAGAATTGACCCGTATGAAATTCAAGATGGCGTACACTTTCTCCAGCCTGTGTTTTCCAACGTTCTTGGACTGCTGTTTCGCTCTACCTTACCGTCTCCCATCGCTACTCACTCCTCTCACAATCTAAAATGCAGATATACATTTTTTTTTGGTCTTCGCTGTATACATTCTTCGCATTTGCCATGTGTGGTTTATCCCTTACGCGTGCATGGAGTTTATTTTTTATTTTTGGAGAGTGCGGCCTGAACATCCTTTTTTTTTAAAAATTTATCTTCTTTTACCAAAATAACAAAGAGCATACAATGGTGCTAACATTGAATTCGAAAGTTAAGAAATTTATATCATCAAAATCATCAAACCATAAGCTATGCTCCAACAAGCAAATGAAAGGTGTCGTCGGACATATCGCAATATCCTCAACTTAAGACCATATTAAATCAATACAAGAACCCCTTTCCCAAATCTATATTAATACCTACTATTCAATGTCCTTTAAAGACCCTTAAAAAGCTAGGAAATCTCGGAACCCCATCCTTCGTCAATTCGAAATAACGATAAGTAATAACTGATCCAATCTTTGGCGGGTTCTTCCTCATGTTATCGTCCAACCCGGTGCCAACTTTAAACTTCTTGCCGGTACCATCCATCATTTCGCATTTCAATGCTCCGCAACGTCCTTCATTTCTTCCCTTCCCTTCTTCATGTCCAATAACCTTTGCCTCTGCATCGTGGAACGTCTTAACCTTCAAACAAGTCTTCGACCGTTTCTGGACGTATACGCTTTCTGGCTCTCTTAGCATCAGCCCCTCCCCTCCTTGCTCTGTAACCTTCTCAAGTTCCTCCAGAACATGTTCTTTATCCTCCACTTCCGTCTGTTCCACATATTTCACCCATTTTATCCTCCTCTCGGCCAATAATTTCTTCAAATGCTCTTGTCTTTGTTCAAACTTCTTATTCCCCATACTAGGAATATCAAAAACATGATACTCAACGCTAAACTTCCATCTGTCGCCTGCGTTAATGGTTTTTACGATACTAACGGTATCGATAAATTTCCCACGCCCGCAGGTGAGTTCTCCATCGAGGGTTATATCCTTCGGGAATTTCTTGATGAACCAGTCCGGCGCGTAGAATTTGTTACCTTCACGGGATAGGAAGGTTGTCCCGTTCCAGTATGCACGCACGCCGTCGAGCTTTTCGGACATCCACCAACCTGTTGGGTCAATTCCTTTTTCTAGGTCCCATTTCTCGGCGAGGAGGAGTTGAGGTCGTATTTTAGAGTTTGGAGGCTGTGGGGGTTCGGCGCCGTTATCGTCTTCGTCTTCGTCTTCTTCCGCTTCTGGTTCCTCCTCTTCTTCTTCGTCATCCCAGGGTTTATTTCTCGGTACCTGCCCAGTTATTGTCCTTTTTGCCTTAATCTTTGCTTTAATCTTTGCGACTTTTGCATCTTTTGCTACTTGTAGGGCTCTTGCGGTGCGGACTTCTTTTCTGCTTGCTCTTTTTTTGCCCTTTGCCTTTGCGGCCCTCAATAAGGCATTTATTCTTTCCATTCTTCGTTCCATCATATCCTTTTCGATTGCCAATTGTTCAGTGCCCATTTCGTCCAGATCTGAGAACGTCATTTCAATGTCTTCCTCTTCGCCATCATCACTACCGGATGACGATGAAGAAGAAGACGACGAAGACGAAGATGAAGACGCAGTCTCTTCGTCGTCTTTTTCTTCCTTCTTAACCTTTCCTTTCCCCTTCTCCGCTTTCTTCACCTCCTTCGTTTTACTCTTCTTATCCCCGCCTTTAGCAACCAAGGGCTTTTGCACCCCGGGATTCTTAGCCTCAACCCTTTCCCACTCAAACTTCTCCCCCAAAGCTGCCTTCAGATGTTTACACGTCCGCGCATTGACAGGGCCACCATTGATACGCCACCCGGGACAGGTGCAGTAGAAGTGGTCATATGTGCGTTTTATGGTGTAATTCGAGGAAGAAGTTTGAGAGTCGACGGTGTGAGTTTCACCATCGGTGAGGTGAAGGAGGGGTTTTACGCCGTTCTGCAGAATTGATTAGCCATGAAATAGGTTTAAATATGATAGCGCGCATGGCGGGCTAGTGACGTACTATTTCCGAGAGCTCGTCGAACTCTGACATTTTCGCTTATATGTAGAGAGAAGTAATTATATTTATACCAATTAACAAAGTACAGTAGGTTGTTGTGATAAAGTAACTGAAGTTCCGAATATAATAGATGAATCGATCAATTGATAATACTGAGAGCCAACCGGTCAATTGTGTCTTCTTTACTCCAGTATATATATCACAAAAAGATGGATATTGTGAATTGAGGTCCGTACACCCTCTATTTATCCATTTCCTTCAAGTTGAAATGAATGTTATGTTTTATTCAAATATGAGTCGGTCTGTCAGTCAGACTTCTAAATCCGGTAGGTCCAATTGACTGTTGATCCCGTCAAGCTTCGCGACAAATGCAAACCGCAAGGCGGTCTCATTTCGCGACCTCGTATTACAACTTGCCCCCACGTCGCGCGATAAATGCGTAATCCCATGACTTCGTTTGAAATTACAAGAAGTAATGAGTCAAAAGGTATGTATACAGAGACATCCCTGCTTAAGTTGCGTTTGGTGGAACTAGAGAATGCAAGTCATTTCTTGAGGCTGATGTCGGTGGCAGGGATTTGGTGAGTCAACGACAAACCCAAATTAGTTAACGTTAACTGCAGAAAAGAAAATATCGATTAAGAAGGAAAGGAACTCATATTGGAACCGAGTAAAATAATAGTAGCAGGGCATCGAATTGTCCTATCCTCGTCGAATCGCCGGTTTACTCAGGTGATTTGCAGCTACCACTAAGGCCCTCCTTTGCGCCGCCGGCACAACTGCAGACGGCCTGGCCTGGGTCTTAATGCAGATCATGGCGGACAACGCCACAACGCGTTTATTTTCCATAACATACAAAAAACACCACATCATTTCCTGCTTCCTCTGCGACGAACGTCCTCCTTGACCCGACTCGACTTCGTTCGAGATATCTGAAATGACACCAATTGGGGATTCGTTCCGCAGGCCTGCAGGGATGGGAGAAAAACAAAAAACAATAAAGAAATCAATAAGTAACAAAAAAAGCGAAACAAAAAAAATACATTCATCCCAACGAACATCTATCCGTGATCATGCTTGCATTTAAGAATTCTTCTTCAACCCCCTCTATTCCTCAAAATTATACGCTCAGCATAGTATTCCTCGGAAAAAAGGTGAGTTTGCGTTATGGTCAAATCATTCTGGGTCTACTGACCCGAAATGCCATCCTCCTCGCCGTCTACGTCCATTTGTGTGGATTCCTCGTCCTCGACTGCAGGAGGGGATTCTGAGGGTGGCTGGCCACCTGCGGCCGCTGGGCCCTCAATTGTCTCTGTAGATTTGGCTGCAGAAATGTCAACTATTGAAAACTATCTTTAAAAACTTTAGGATAGTAGACTTACCGGGCGCCACCTCGAGGCCTTCTTGGGTGACGTCGCTAGAGTTTTTACCATCCAGCTTCGCCTTTATCTCATTCAAGCGCTTCTTTTCGAAGCGCGGGCCATTAATAAGGAGGAGGTGCTTGCCTGTCCACGCGTAGTAATATGACCATTAGTCAAGATACGAAATCTCTTTTGTAACAAATTAGGTGGCACTTCCTTAGGATTACCTACATGTCTTGAGAAATGTGCAGCTTTTGTATTGCTTGCAGTTACACTCGACTATAAAAATTTCACCCCAGTTAGATAAATGCATGGTAATGCTTTGCATACTCGATTGAACCTTAGGGTTTACTCACACAGTGAACTCTCAGTCTTCGACTCAATTCGTGTGATTTCGAAGGCCGTGACTTTAACCCTGAATCCGACCGGAATGGTGACATTCGGGACTTCCTCTGATGGTGACGAATTATAAGTGATTCCGGGAGAAGTTTTGTCGAAGTCGTCTGCGGTTTTGAAATCGGGGAGGTAGTGGATATCTTCCTCGTCTTCTTCGTCCTTGGGGCGAGTTACGCGCGGATTCTTTCTACCGGTATGGGCAATTTTACCCTTGTTCTTAGGCCTTTTGGCGGGCTGTTCTTGGACCTGCTCCTCTTCTTCTACTTCCCCTTCCTCCCCTTTGTCACTTTCCTCTGGCTCCTCATCCGATTCTTCGTCTTCATCAAGCTCTGGAGATGAATCGGACTCCCGATTGCCTTTGCCCTTGCCACTTTTTGGTACAGCAATCTTTCGCCTTTTGACAGCAGGCTGGGATGCTGCAGCTGCCCCCGACTTCCTCTTCCTCCCTTGTTGAGTGGGAGCGGACTTAAGCCTTTCTACCTTCTTCTTCTTCTTCTTCACAGGAGCAGGAGCTACTTCTTCTCCATCCGTACTTTCTTCAGCGGACTCTTCTCCATCCGTACTTTCTTCAGCGGACTCTTCTCCATCCTCTCCCTCCTGTTCAAACAGAACTTGCTTCTTGCTCTTTCTAGGTTTCTTAGTGTTTGGCTTATTAGCGGGAATTGTTCCTTTTTTCGGTGCAGGCTTTCGTGTAGCAGTAGAATTTTTTTTCGCGGGTACGTCTGTAAGTTCTTCTTCTGGTGCTATTTTCTTTGCACCGCGGCCACGGCCATTGCTACGAGACTGGGTTCCCTGTATACCTGTAGCTGACTTGCCAGCTGCAGGTTTGGGTTTTGCTTTGCCTGCCGAGGCTTTTGCTCGTTCCTCTTCCTGTTGCTTCTTCTTTTCAGTGCTTGCACCCTATACAGTCTTTTTAGTATTTTGTATAAAATCTCCAAATCTCTCTTCTCGAGAAGCCTTTTCGAAAGATGGAGGGGGGAGAGGACGTACTTTATTCCTTGTAGACCGCCTGATTGGTTCCATGGTTGGTTTGGCTGTGTATACAACGGTAGTATTAGAGGGGCTATGTAATGACTTTTCCTTTTTCTTTTGCTTTTGAGATTAAACTTACAAGGTCCTCCTGCAGGAGTGGCGACAGAGCCTTTTGGACCCATTGTTCTTCGTTCTTGATGTCGTGAGGGATAGATGTATAGACTTTTGAGGTGGCGGATAGCTAGAAATTGAGATGGAGGTGTCGATAGGGGGAAGTTATTTCCAACTTTATCTCTCTTTTTGGATCTCGTATTGATAGGGTGTGGGTTTTGGGGTGGTTCGATGGGTTATTCGCGATATGGAATGCAGATGTTAGCTGAGGTCCGGAGGTTCTGTGGATTAGAACAGAGGAGAAGTTGAGATTTAAATTTGGGTGAGTGGGGATAATGTTGATGGGATGGTAAGGTATAAGAGAAGCTTCAACCAGTACTAGTCTACGAGCCAATACCAATTCCGCAGACAAATTTTGCAAAGTAAAAGAAAACCAGATTAGGTCTATTAAAAAGTAACGAGAGAAGAAAAAGAAGGCAGTCTAATTTCTGTTGATGCTAAAGATAGCTGCGATATAATATATACTCTATGTATCAATGAGTCCGATACACCGTCCTTTGTAAAGCTTAGCACCAGACTGTACGCTTAGGAACGAAAATAGATACAATTTTGATACAATTTGCAGAACAAAAGCTCAGAAACTTTCCCTGGGAAAACAAAAAGGGAGGAAGGAAGGATAGAGGCTTGAGCGGAATAAAACTGTTAGGTAAAGCGTCCTGGTATAAAAGAAAGAAATAGCTAGAAACAAAAAGACCATGTTTGCTGTCATGCTTGCTCCCGGTGGGCAATCGCTGGTATTAAGATTTTAGGAGTCCGGGCCGCGGGGAGGGACGCCAGGTTGCACAAGGCTCTTGTTCTTGTACTGCTACATGCTTTTGGAGATGCCAGCAGTACATGTACGCATAGCGGCCTGCGCGCTGTCCTATAAAGAGGCTAGTCCTTCTCTCCGGGATTCTACAGGATATGACCAGATAATGAAAAAAAAGTAGATTTAAGGGGAAAAAAAAGTGATCGGGTAGAATGATAGAAGTGTTCAGAGCTAGAGCTGTAGAGGTTTGTGAGCGACTTTCAATTGTAAGGGTCTTGACCCATCAAAACCTGCAGCATCCCAGAAAAAATCTACAAAACCAGCGCCGCATTGATCAATTCTACTCCAAATCAATTTATTTTAGCATCAATAGAATCCCTAAAAGCTAGCGCATCTTTTAAGCCATATTTCAGCGGCTCCGCAGATTGCGAAAAAACCATTCTGTCACCCAAAAACGTCACGTGAATCAGCAGTATGTTGTATTTTGTCGATATATCGTGTTGTTCCCCCTTGTGTAACCAAGGCCGTGACTAATGTTACATGGTCATAGGATTGGCAACGAGACCAGGATTGGCTAACTACAAGGCTCTGACAGCTCTAGTCTGGGGTGACGGCTCGTATCGAGGATTGATCAAAAATCGAAACGGTATATGGGCCTGTGAGTCTTAGGTTCAATTATCTGCTGGCTATATATAACCGACCTTGTAAGTTCCTGCCTGCACGTTCACGTCGGGAAGTCAGCCTGAATTCGAAGGGTCAAACAAACAGAGCCGTGTGTTCAAGTTTGTAATAACTAGTAGTAATTGGCTCGGCTGGAGAACAAAGAAACTCCGGCTTCTAAATTCAGATTACGGGGCATGCAAGGCCCCGGAAACCCTGTTATTTGTTTGAGGGGGTGGCAAAGACCGTGTGGGCTATCATTTGTCTCAAGGCCAGTTATCAATTCTGTTTTATTGTGCTTCATCATCTATCTATCATAATTTCGAAGGGTGCTATAATATTAAGATTTTGTTTGCCTTGAATTCGAATATTCATGAAATTGAAATGGGCCCGGCTACTAATACTCAAGCTCGCAAACAAATCGTATAATGGTAGATGAAACTTTGGATGCAAGCACGCAAATACCATTGCTCAAAGAAAGTAAATATTTTTGATGGGAAACTACTTTAGGGAAGTTATTCGCCACATCGATATCAGGACCAACATCGCCACGCTTGTCGGAGTCTCACCTTAGCTATAGCCTACATCCCAGTGTCAGCCTTTTCAAAGAGCATTTAGAAACAGTTCCATTCACAAGGACCCCAGGATAGATCGAAATGACTTGTGGTAATTCTAAACAACCTAAGAGCATCGAGTAATCAGAATACCGCCGTACCCATCCTTGCATAGTAGAACTTCTTTTCTACTAGATCTTTGGACGTAAGCCTCGAAAAGGAATCTAAGACATCTCACCTTAACGGAAAAATTCCGGCAATATTATAAGCTAGGTATCAACCGTGGCTATGACCCCAGCGCAACCGGGAAGTAAGTTAGGTGGAACTTTGGATAATAGGCCAATTGTAGAGAATAAAGATGGCGGTGGTAAATTAGCGCCAAAGGTTGCTGCGCAACAGCAATTAATTCTGGTTTACGAGATAAATGCAGGCTCATTTCCTCTAAAATACATGGACTAATACGTTTTGATTAATTATCTATAGAAAATAAAAACCTTGCATCAGTAACGAAGGAAACCCCTACAGATTTGGCTGTTGGTCTCCGACCAAGACCACATCCTGCAGTCCCAATGGCACATGGCGATTTCAAGGGAATCCCGCCTCCGCCCCCGCCTCCCGGTGATGCTCCAATACTAAATATCGAACGTGAAGTATTTAAGCTTCCTCCGAAGAAGCCTAAGGATCCTAATGTCCCAGCGAAACCTTTAGCGAAATTGAACATGCCTCCACAAGCAGCCATGTTGGATGAGCTTAAGCAGCGTTTCGGGAAGAAGGTGCTTAGAAAATTTGAAGAACCCAAAAGAGAACCGCCTCGAAAGTCACCAACTCTCTTGGATGAGATGAAAGCGGAGATGCCCGGTAAAATTGCAAAGCTGAAGCCGGTCGGGACTATCGGCAATGTCAGTCGAATGAAAGAAGATATAGAGAAAACCAAGTTGAGAGAAGATGAACATAAAAAGGCGAGCCCCGCGAGAGCTAGTCCGTGGATGAAGCCTGTAAAGCCAAAAGAGCCTGTGATCTCGACGCCTGTAGTCGAATCACCTAAGAAACCCGGCGCCGACAAAATGAACCCAATTCCAAAGCCACAGGGTCGATTAGAAGCAGTTACCAAGATTGATCAGCCAGTCGTAGAAGTTCAAACAAGGCCAGTGATAACCAGACACCATTTGGAGGAACCGCCGCATGCGGACCCATATATTCTATGGCCAATTCGGGTTCTCGGACTTTCGCTCATTCTTTTAGGTCTCCTGAAACTTGAAATATATCTATGGGTAATATCCTGGAACATACATATCTGGAATCAGCTTGATGTATAAGGGCCGCCGGAACATACATGTCAAGATGTAGTCACATATATGGTGGGAATCCCATGGCTTAACATATAACCGCAGATAAGTGCTTATAAAATCATGTCAGACTTAATAATTACTTAGTTTATCTTATCAGATAAGATAGTGAAACGTTTTTTGGAGCCTGTTATCGGATTCCAATCAACTTTGCACAAATGCGCATATGTGGCCTTTGTAATTGCATAACAAATATTCGATGACAGTCGACCAAGTCGTCAATTACTTGCGAGGTCCCCACATTTACAAATATAATATAGGAGTGGGCTATAATATAACGTCGGACCATACAGAAACCCTGATTCGAACCATGCTCTTTCAGAATTAGTATGTGGACTCGAATGCTCCGGGAGAAGATGGTGAGTTCATGAATGGCCAGCTCGATCGAAAGGTGTGTTGGTTATTGTTGGTGGGACTTGATTCCCATGGTTAAGTGCCAGGGTAGCTTAGCTAGCACTGACTTTCGCTACCAGATTCTGAACTAGACTTCAAGGAAAACCCTTGAGCGGAATTTGCTTCTTTACCTGATTGATTTTATATATTACCGATATATAGAATGTACCTATGCCTGCGCAATATATATCGTTCGCATCCCGCCGTCTAACTCTCGTAAGTTGATCTAAATTCGACAAGCCTATACGTCGGTAGCGAAAGAACCTTGTGTCGGCGCCGCTTGGGCCCCTATACCGCCCCAGAAACCCAGAGCCGAATACCCCAATTCCCCGCATGTGAATTTATGGACGTACAATCATCGTCGTATTAACAAACGTAAAGGTGGTGTGACGATCGTATCGATTCACGAGGCGTGCTATATATGTGGATGGAGGTTGGAAATTAATTCCGAAACACCAATTGCATTGAACTTGGTAACTTCAGCTGGGTCCAAGATCTTGAATTTTCAACCGCTATTTTATGGTGCCCCCATTCTCTCCGAATAATGCGAAAAGATGCTCGGAGACTTTCGTCTGACCGCGGAGCCTTCGATCTCGGATTTCTTGAAGACTTAATGCTTAGTCGTTGCATCCATGACTGACAGGCGGGTCGCAATCGGATGGCTTGCAGGATCCTTCATAAATGGCATATCGAATGATAGGATAGAACTTGTATTATTATATATTAATAAATACTTCGACCGGAAAATCTACACCCAAACTTCGCTGGAACATCTCGAGTCAGTGAGGGTACCCTGAGGCCCGGCGTTCAAGCGGTGTGCATGGATGGCTCTGTAGTAATTGTGCCGTGGCATTCTTCAGCGGCATGGGCATGGAATTTCATGTGCAAGGGCGCGCAGTTTCGCTCTAACCAGCAGGGATAATAGGGTCCATGGATGAGCATAGGGCCCCGCAATGGCTGATACTATACCCCAGACTATCTTGCCAGAAAGTTGGCAACACCCCGACCCCGTTAAACTGGCAAAGAAGGAAGCTGTGGGCGATCAGCTATATATTCTCTTAGCTCCCGCCTTTAAGTTTCGTGGGCCGAGTCAATACCTTCCAAACCCAAATCGAACCCTTTTAAGAGATTTAAAGTCGCAGGAGCTAAAACTAGTATTTGAAAAGAAAAAAGAAGAAAAAGAGAAAAAATGGCAAGCGAAACACCAACATATCGCTTTAAACGTCCTTCGGACAAATGCGTGTTCGATGCTGCGCAGTGGAATATGTTAGCACATATATTCGAGACATTCGTCGCAGGATTAACCCCCGAAGAGACCGAGGAACTTAAGAAAGACTACTATAAGCACGCCAAAAATCCTGCCGATGAAAAGCTCTTGGAGGCTTATGCTCGAGAGTCGGCGTTGGATCTTCCTGAATTCTTGGAAGATGTTGATTGCGTATTTCAGAATCATGTTCCAGCCGATAAAGTTGCGGAGATCAAGACTGTGTTAAATATCCTTGAGTATGTACGGCCCTTCGGCACCCTCTGTCGATGGGGATGTATCAAAATCTATCATTTATGTTGGTGAAAGCTTTCCTAACCAGAGTGGCCGTTTGTAGCACACGGCTTGGTGCCCTCGCGTTTACAGGAACGACAATCCCGCTATATCAGAAAACGAGACAGGAAAGAGAAGAGATCATCTCTGGTTGGTCAACAGCTAGGATGGCGGCGCTGCGAAAGGTTTTCAAAGCATTTGCGACAATCGCTCGCCTACTTTGGGCTCGATCTAGTGCTTCCTGGCATGCGGCAGCTGGGTTTCCAGGTTACCCATTCTCGAAAGAAGGAGAGGAGGAGTTAAAGGTTACAATGGAATCTGCTGCGACGGCGGAGGCTAGTCCAGAGTTTGTCTTCGAGGATCTAAGCCATAGGGCACCTTCAGCTGACGGGGCCATCCAATTGTCAACTTCGATATTGATTATCGGGTCAGGATGTGGCGGCGGTGTTGTAGCTGGCCACCTAGCAAAAGCGCTCCCACACCACCAATTGATGGTAGTTGAGAAGGGTTTCTGGTATCCAAAACATAAGGCGCCTGTGAACGAAAGAGATGGTCTGAGCAAGCTTTACGAAGAAGGTGGCACCTTACAAAGCAATGATGGAAGGTATCCGCATTTCGAACGGCCGAGCCCATGATTAGAGTAGAAGTCTGTGGCTGACACCGTTTTAGCTTAGCAGTTTTCGCCGGTAGCACCTGGGGAGGTGGTTCGTCAATCAACTGGGGAGTTTCCTGGCAGCTACCAGCTCGAACAAGAAGAGAGTGGAATAAAAAGTATGGGCTTCAATTTGCAGAGTCGCCGGAGTTTCAGGATTGCCTCGACTAGTATGTCAATACCCACTGGAGAAAAGTCGGTCGGTTTAGTATTGATATCAAACTAACAAAGATATCCGCAGTGTCTCGAATGTGGGGAAGGTTCAGACTTGGAAGGAAAATGAACATAATTCCTCTAATATGGTAATTGTCAACGGTAGCCATCGTTTGGGAGAAGCATGTGTCACCGTCCCTCAAAATATTGTTGGCGATGCGGATGCCCATAACAAGATTTGTGGTGCGTTCTGCGCACTAACGTGCAAGGGCTCAGGTGCCAACATCGCGGGTCGTGGGGGTAAAGTGGCTGTCACCAAAACTTACCTTGCAGATGCCCGGGAACGGGGTGCTAGGTTTTTGCAGGGGTTCGATGTCACCAAGTTGGTATTTGATAAGAGGGGAAACGTGACTGGTGCTGAGGGTTTGTGGAGAGCTGACCCAAGTGAGCCGGCAGGAACCGGGAGGAAGGTCTTCATCAGCGCAAAGAAGGTCGTTGTCAGCGGCGGTACTCTGAATACCCCTGTGATTCTACAAAAAAGCGGATTAAGTAACTGGTGGATCGGAAGAAACCTCCATCTTCACCCAGTCGTTTTCTGCTTGGCTGAGTGGGAGGAAGAGACTCGGCCATGGGAGGGCTCTATCATTAGCGTCGCTAATACTGAACATACAAACCTAGACAATGATGGGCATGGTGCTGTTATTGAGGGCATGCTCATGCTGCCAGGGCTTGGAACTGCGGTTTTACCTTGGAAGAGCTCCCTCGACTTCAAGAAGAGAATGCTTCGATACAATCATCTAACTAACCTGGTTGTGATCTGTCGTGATCGAGATTCCGGGCGAATCATCCTGGACCCCAAGTCTGGAAAGGCAAGAGTAGAATACACTGTTTCAGAATTCGACAAGAGTCACTTAATGGAATCACTTGTCGCTGCTATGAAAATCAATCATGCTGCGGGCGCCCAGAAGATATATACACCGGTTGTCGCCGGGCCAATATATGAGAGACTCGACGACAAAGACGAAGATAAAAAGGCTTTCGATGATGTTGTTGCGAAGTTGAGAAAGATCGGACTTACTAATGATGGATGTTCGTACGGAAGCGCCCATCAGATGGGAACTTGCCGCATGGGACCTACACCACGAATGGGTGCCTGTAATGAGAAGGGCAAAGTATGGGAAAGAAATGGGCTTTATGTTGCAGATGCTAGGTTCGTTCTTTACCACTCCCCCATACGAGCCATATTTATGCCGGATATTGTTTCTAACCGCTGTTTCGAAAAACTAGTTTAATGCCTGCTAGTTCAGGTGTAAACCCGATGATAACGACCCAAGGTTTGGCGGAGTGGGTGGCCCGTGGTATCGTGCTTGATATCTTAAAGGAGGAAGGGTCTGAAACAAAGTCAAAGCTGTAGAAGTCTTGAAATTTTACAGTATCATGAAGTCTTTGCGGTCCCGAGACCCCGTTCGGAATACTACTTAGGGAGTTACTAGTATCTTAAGTACCTACGTACTTAGCATGTAGTTAATATCTAGCTGAGCAATATATCATTTAGCTAAATTTAGATGCTGGGTTCGAAAGGTACACAATGCTCGTGCTAAAACCTAATTGCAATCCAAAAACCACCAGTGGCCTTTATTACAAGATAAAAATGGAGTTTGGCAATATAATAAGTATCAAGTACCGCTACTTAGTATCTAAGATACCCTTGCGTAGTCTCGGGAGGCTGATATGTACCTAGGTAGGCCAACACAAGAGGCTGTGGAGACTCAAAAGTGTTGGATCTTGACATGAAGATGTGTTGCCAGCGTTGGAAATGTCTCGCGTATTCCTGCCTCGAGACTAAGGTCTAAATTGCTTGAGCATTCTTCTCCTCGATCGCCACGAACCATCGCACCAAGTCGCACGACTCCCAACCATCGATGCCTCGGAGATACAGTTCTAGCTAGCTGTATAGCTCATATTCCGGATCACCTAGCTTAGATTTCTAAACACAATTCTCGTATCCATCGATACCATGGCGAATAAACGTAAGGCGGACGCGTCGGTTGACGAGGTGCTTGTAAGTCCAAGGGGTCATACCTGAGTATTCGCTACCATCTCTAACGCGGCGCTTTTGATATCTAGGACCCAAGCGATATGCTCTCGTTTATATGTCTTGGAGGAGGCAGTGAAGTCGGTCGGTCTTGTCATATCGTCCAATACAAAGGAAAGACGGTGATGTTGGACGCTGGAGTCCATCCAGCATACGACGGAATCTCCAGCTTGCCATTCTACGACGATTTCGACCTTAGTACAGTCGATATTTTGCTCATATCCCAGTATGTACCGGCCGGCCATGAAGTTACGATTAAACATGAGAACTAATTTATCGATTACTTTCACAGTTTCCATCTTGATCATGCTGGGTCCCTCCCATATGTCCTTACGAAAACGAACTTCCGGGGTAGAGTGTTTATGACCCACCCGACAAAGGCGATATACAAGTGGTTGATGAGCGACAGCGTTCGTGTTAGGTACGTTTATACAGTTCTTTCATTTTTACTCTGTATAAAGCGATCTTTTGGAGGTTATGGTCAGATATTCCATCGTTTATTATTGCTCTTTGTTACTTTCTTTTACGATCACAACCAAGAGCTGCCGAAGCCTCGGAACTCTTGCTTTCCATCCAATCCTGCACTATTACCTAGCGAACTCGTCCGTTCTTTAGCGTTGGAAAAGACTCTCTGGAGGTTCAGTCCTTGTTTCTTTTGCCGTCACAATTCTCACATTATACACCCCCCTCCCAATCACATCTCCAACCCCAGAGAGTGTATCTTAGTAGTATCAGCCAAAGAATACAATGATTCCAACCCGGAAATGTCATATGAAGCTTCCCGTACATGTACACTATAGCATATGGAACTGGACCATCCGACCTTCCGTATAGTATTATATTCCTTGATCCCATATCTGACGATGTATGATGTAGTAACACAACATCAGAGCAAACGACCCAGTTATTTTCCGAAACCGACCATCTTTCCTCGTTTTCCCAAATATCGGCGATCGATTATTACCAAACACTTCATCATTCTTCGATTGCGATTACACCATACCCCGCCGGCCATGTTCTTGGTGCGGCGATGTTTCTTATCGAAATTGCAGGTCTTAAGATTTTGTTTACAGGGGACTACTCTCGCGAGGACGATAGGCATCTCGTTTCTGCGAGCCTGCCTAAGCATATCAAACCTGATATTCTCATCACGGAGAGTACATACGGCACAGCTTCGCATATGCCGCGACCGGAGAAAGAGGCTCGCTTTATATCGCTGGTCACGAGTATCCTAGATCGTGGTGGTAGAGTGCTCATGCCAGTGTTTGCGCTAGGGCGGGCTCAAGAACTCCTTCTGATATTGGAAGAATATTGGGAAGTCCATGAGAGATATAGACAGTACCCAATCTACTACGCATCTTCATTGGCGAGACGGTGTATGTCTGTATACCAAACATATATTCATGCCATGAATGACAACATCAAGGCACTTTTCCGAAGCAAAATGGCTGCGATTGGCGAAGCTGCTGGGAAAGATGGCCAAGTCATTGGTGGCACAAATCCATTCGAAATGAGATGGGTTAGATCATTGAAATCCTTAGATCGCTTCGATGATGTTGGTGGATGTGTCATGCTGGCTGCTCCTGGTATGATGCAAAACGGAGTTTCTAGAGAGCTACTTGAAAGGTGGTGCCCAGACCCGAAGAACGGTGTCATATTGACAGGCTACTCTGTCGAGGGGACTTTGGCAAAGAGCATCTTGAACGAGCCAACGGAGATCCAAGCGTTCAAGAAGGAGCACACGAGTCGTCGAAGCGGCAGAGAGGAAGCTGATAGGGTTATGATCCCGAGACGGTGCAGTATTGATGAACTGAGTTTTGCTGCACATGTTGACTATGGTCAAAACAGCTCGTTCATCGAAGAAGTTGGTGCGAAAGTCATTGTAAGTGGTGTCGATGGTCTCAAGCTACGAATTCTCCACTATAGAATACTAATTGGTATAGATCTTGGTACATGGAGAAACGAATGCTATGGGCAGGCTGAAGAGCGCCCTGTTAAGCAAATATCACGATAGAAAGGATAAACCAAGAATCTACAACCCAAAGAATTGCGAGGAACTTAATATACCATTTAAAGGAGAAAAAATTGCAAATGTGAGTCTATTTCATCTCGGCCCTACGGTAGTAGCAACGCGATCGCGACCCTTCACACAATCTAACGAAGACAAAACAAATAGGTTGTAGGCAAGCTCGCAAAACACCCCCCTCATCCATCAAAAGACGTCGACAAAGCATTGGTCAAGACTGGCCAGGAACAGATATTCGCTGGTGTCCTTGTACAGAACGACTTCAAATTATCGTTGATGTCCCCTGATGATCTACGAGAATACGCAGGTCTTACTACAACAACAGTGATGTGCAAGCAACGGGTTCCACTGAGCACCGCAGGTGCCGGCCTCGTTCGATGGAGTTTAGAGAGCATGTTCGGAGGAATTGTCACCGTTAAGAAAGAAAGAACAAACGGGTATATTGAAGACGAAGATGAAGGTTCGAAAGAAGCAAATGGGGAGCAGAAAAATGTAAAAGACCAAGCCTCGCGGGAGGAAACCTTCAGGGTAATGGACTGTGTCACGGTATCCTGCCGCTCTGGATATGTTGAACTCGAGTGGGAAGGGAACATCCACAACGATGGAATTGCGGACGCTATTTTGGCGATTCTTCTAAGCATTGAAAGTGCACCAGCGAGTGTCAAGTGTAAGCTCTATGAGATTATTCCAGTTGGTAAGGCTGCAAGCTAACCATGACGCTAGATTCTACAAAGCCACATAGTCACAATCATGACCTTCCTTCAGACCACGCCAATATTGATTTATCGACCCGCCTTGATAGGATCCTCTGGTTTTTGGAGGCCCAATTCGGAGACGGAGTTCAACCTATCGAACCCGACGGGGACGAAATCGACCTTGCAAAAGGCAAGGTTAACCTCAAACTACGAATCCAAGTTGACGAACACCTAGCCATTGTTCGATTCGACCCTCTGGAAGTTGAATGCAAGTTTGAGGCACTTCGTCAAAGAATTATGGCTGTCCTTGAGAGAGCAATTGACACGGTTGCGCCATTTGTAGACCTCCAGGTCGGCCACTAGAATGCGCATCCGGTATGCATGGTTTCTGCAGAGAAGCCGCATATCGTCACGAGGCATATCTTTGCCCACAGGTCCAAAACATCCTGCTTGGAATATCCCAATTTGCTCGGCATCAAACCTCGTTATTTTTGAGCATGTACGATAGACGGAATAGAGAAGGAACTGGAGCGACTTGATCATGAGAAAGATATTCACTGCAGTGGCCGTTTAGAATTGAATGTAGACCCCTGTTAACTGTGTAACACAAGACAGTCGCCGCATATTTGCCAACTCGGGCCTGCGGTTGTGCAACCTCAAATCGACCAGCCATCGTTGTAACCCTGTGCCTTGGAAACCAACGGCAGGTTGTTAGACCTCGGAATCTTGCGTCGATACTCACGTAACAAGAATATCCTTTTGCCTTCGATGACACCCTAGATTATAGGTGAAGGGTCCCTTGGTTTGATATCGTATGGGTGTCTATGCACGAAAAATGGACTCCCTCGTCGACAATTTTCGTATAACTAATCCAATTGTGGCCTCAAAAAAGCTGTTTTCTGCAATATTCAACTGCAACTGTATATTGAGATGCAGCTAAGACTAGTTTGCCTTTTCGTTGTCTAGCTGTTGTCAGATATTATTTTCATCTATCAGGTTAGACTCGGACTGAGATCGGCAATTAGAAGCATCCCATTGGAAGCTATTCGTTCAATCTCAACATTTAATTGGAGCGTCACCGAGCTGCATGAGCATCGGATGTTGGTACGGTTCTGTACCTACACAGTAAGTATCCACAGGAGGAGGACCCGACTGACTGATCGATTGATAATTCGATCGGCCAAAACACGGCCGGAATATTCGAATCTCAAGCTCGAGATGTGCATCATTCGATCACAAGAACCAATATGTAGCTGAATGCAATGTGTGTATACATGTACGTACGTATGTATGTCTGTATGTATGTAAGCATATATGTAGAGGACAAAAATTAAAAATCTTTAACTCCGCCATTGCCGGCATGAGACCTCCCGGATCCAAGCAAGCCAATGACATGACAACTCTACAGCCTCTTTGTACTCGCGAATTCGAGAGGATTTCTCACAAGGGAAGCTCCGATCAGGGAAGCTCACATAAATCAACTACTTTCATGATTCATAGCTACAGCTTATGCAAACTCTGTAGATGCATTACAAATGTATGCACTTTGTATGCAGTACCAAGCCTTCGGGAAGAAGCGGGGAAAGTGACGAATCACGACAGAGGGGCAACATAATTATGTGGGGGAAGTTAACTCTTCTAGCCTCGTTTGCACCTCCACCCCAGACTACCTACAGGATCCGTCAGCCGGCGGACCTGCCGGTGCGTACATAGGCTTGTTTTAGCGGTCCTGCGATCAATTTTGGGCAAAGTCGGTGACCATTTGATTGAATTAACATGATTATGTGTAACAGCCTTACCGCCGGGACCACTGATACTGTCAGCCATGCACTCAAATAGCCCGCCTCTGGCTCTAGTTTTGGACTTTAGATATCCAGACGTTTTCATGCACCTGCATATTCAAGGTGGAGAAAGCCGCCCCAGACTAAGAAAGCCGAGGCACAGGATGATCATTATGGGGTTAGTTATCTTTTTTTTTTAAAAAAAAAAAACAAACAAAAAAACAAGGCTTGAAGATGGCTTCTTGACTTCAACCGTGGTATCTTATGGTCTCAAAAACCAGATCTAACGTTTGAAGAATTAGAGGTCGCCGAAATATCCTAATTCGTATGGCAGGGAAACGGTACAGGTCTCTTGTACTTCAGCGCTTAAGAAACCTTACTCTGGTTTTTTTTATTATCTTTTCGTAGCAAATCTTGTATACCTGTACACCATACAGATCCGGGTTCCGCATACAAACTATGCACTCCAGAAAAAGTTAAAATTTCTCAAATCTGCTTGCAATTGTGACACTGGACCATATCTCAGGTATTTTATTGATATTAGAAATCCGGACTGCGTGTGTGGACGAATGTTGAGCGTCTGAAGCCCGAGAACGCTAAGGACGTACGTAGACCCTGCTCGAGATATAGCTTGCTTCTTTGAATGTATGCAACAAATGTGCATTTGGCATACTGTAGAAAGTTCAGCCGTGAGGTAGTATTATAATAACTGAACTTGTTGATGTTGGTAATAGCAGGTACAGTTATATCTCGTTACTTTTAGATATGCTAGCTTGCATGCTGTATACTGCACGCCCTCGAAAATGGTGAGGGATATGTTAACGTTGTCCGGCCGTGAGATAAATGTGCTAGCGGGACGAAGATGGATCTTAGATCCGGCTGGGCTGGGCCTTATGCACGTCAGTAAACACGCTGCAAACCGAGCATGTTTTTTTTCTATCACATTTTGAGCCGGAATTCAAGCTTTCCTAGGTTGAATTAATGGCCATATGGAGACCCTCGATTCAAAAGTAAGGCCACGCTCTAGCACTCGAAAAGAAACTAGCGGGTATGTATGTACGCCTGAATCTTAGACACTCGGACCCGGAAAAACGAAAGTCCAATATATACAAGAATTCTAAATGGAGTTGAAATGGTGACGCTATAATCGAAATTTCGAAAAAATGGCAATTTTTGCCGCCACTTTAAAGTTGATGCTAAGTTGCCAGCTTAACATAAAATATTGTATTTAGTACAATGTTCATTATGGGCCAGCTGACAAAAAATACAGGGTTTAGGAGAAGGGACGGGAAAGAAAGTTGCCTTATGATCAGCTAGACCCAGACCCTTAGCTATCATCGACGGGAAGTTAGTATTGTATTGTCTATATCTATTTGCCAGTTGGTCCTGGGAACCATTCGGAACCATTGGGAGCCATTCAGGCTAGATAAACAGGGCATGTTTTCAACCAAAAAGTGCCTGAGCTTCAACGTAGTAGGTACATGTACGGACCACCACATCGTCCATATACTTACATGTAGGCTGAAGTGTCTCAGATCTATCCAGTGATTTGAGGGGAAGAGCGGTAGATTTTACGGTGGTCTAGATTACTAGCTAGGGTCTACGAGATCGGCGCGCCACTTGCACTTCGTTAATGCTGACCCCAGTCAAGCGGTATATGAACTAGCGGCAATTTTAGGGATCTCTCAATTGTAAGTTTTATAGAAGCTTCCCAATCAATAAGCTCCTAGGATCCTAAACAGATAGAAAGAAAAATAAAGGAAGAGAGAAACAAAACATTTCGCCGGCATCGGTATCCTGTTATGCAATGTTAAAAAGAAAAGAATTAGAAAGAAGGAAAGAAAAGAAAAGAAAAAAAAGAAACCATTGGCAAATATATGTTTTTACAGGTCTCAGCTCGAAACAAGTTCCAATCAAAACTGTCTAAGACTTTTCAGAAAGATAGAAGTTAATTGCTTGTCATGTCACGCTAAGAGCCCGGCTATCTCGCGATCGTATTTACCGACCTAGCGAACGCAGTGATGTGTATATCAACCCCCCAAAGCGATTCAAACCAGAGATGTCTGTGGAACGTGCATGGACTCTATGCAACGTAGCTACCTGTAACGAATAAGGAAAAAAAAAAAAGGACAGATATCTGAGATATGTAACGTCATTTCCATGGCGCCCGTCAATTATGTCTCACAGGCAGCCAAGTACAAAATAATTACCAAAGTTCTGAGCTACATGTATTTACGTTAACGTTGACAGTATAAGCCACACAAATAGTGGCCCCAGCAGTGCTGGTGGTACCGAACATTGCCGTGACATGAGGAACCATACTCGGAACCGTGGAATGAACAGATGACTGACCTCGAGTTAACACAAGGATCTTAATTTTGGTGAACATCGAAATTTACGCATTGCATTGCTAGTAGCAGTGGCGTCGACCCGGATTCCAGGGCGAGTTTGCAATCCGGAGGTATGTAGAATGTCGACGGATGACTTGACTCACCGGGATTATTTCTTACCAGAATCCGATCGATCTCGATATGGGGCGGAGATAAAGGCCGATTGAGAAAAATAAACATCTCAAACACGACAAAAATTTAAAATCGATCGTGTACAGGAAAGTTTGCAATACCTTTCACGTAATTCTGGACAAAGCGCTGGTGCCTCGACTTGCAGGTCCAAAATGTATGAATTGTACACTGCAAAATTCAAACACCTTGTATATTATGCTAAGTGTCTTCTCATGATATCTTTTTTTAGCAATGGATAGACGAGGAGGAAATTATAGTTTATTAGTCAACGGACGAAATAGGAAACGATTAAACTAGTTAAAGTATTTTATCGAAGTATATGTATAAACTTGTACCGTTAGGCAATAACTACTCGAGTTGAGATTGGATATTTCATATTTCATACTCTGTCCCTTCTACTACCCTATGCAGGGAGACAACGTGATTATTTGCTAACAAGGGCGGCACAGGTTTGAATCTGGGGAAAGCACAGGCACCTGGTGAGTATCGAAACAGCCTAAAAAAGAGCATCACTATTGGTGCTCCGCTACCCGTACCAGGTTTGGTTTGGCCTGGTCTTCTTTTCTTCTTCTTCTTCTTCTTTTTCTTCTTTTTCTTGATCTTCATCTTCTTTTCTTTTTCCACTCTCCTTTCGCGTCATCAGGCTAATGCCGTGGATTCGGTAGCTATAGGCAGCTACAGGGAAGTCGAACAGTGGAATGTAACTGAGAGCCATATGAAATAAGTAAGTAAGTAATTAGTAGCTCTTGATTCCTTGTATTAGCTGCCAGCCACAGTGGCTAAGCAAATGGAATTGCCACGAATCTCTAAAATATGACATGCACCGGGGTGGCTACGAAATCAAGAACTTGCCCCAGCCTCGGCCAGATGGAAAATCCCAGGGCTCGTATCCGCCAGTTATAAGCTGCCCGGATTTTACTACTTGAATAGGAATACCTTGCAGCGGATTGACGTGACCAGCCATGCTGCGAGCGAAGGGTCCTCTCATAAAACCCTACTGTGTATGTATAGACCCTTCTATTCACATGCGAGGTCATCTTGAAATGAACCGACTATTGCGTAAAGCAAGGCCTCGAACCTATGGATGCTGCATCGCATCGTGCACGCGTGAAAAGTTCTATCACAATTCGAAAGACAACAAAAAGTCCCATCGTTCAATGAGCTTTTTTCATGATCCCGATAAAGGTATGTACAAGCTTAAAAAATGAACTACTAGGGTCAGCTCTCGGGCGGTGGCCAATTATCTTCGTTGCAGCGGCTCCACTATCCCGAAGTACCTCCTTGCGCCTGTCGGATTACAGCCATAACGGAAGAGACGAGGGGCATGGCACGCACGCAATCAGGTATATTCCTGTCTCTTAATGTTGCGTATGTACCTGGTTTATCTTCAGCTTTTTTCAAGTGTGATGGTTTTCACATAGTGCATACGCATCGTCCATCATCAAGACCGTGCACTGCGAGTATTAGCAAGCGGGTGGTATTTGATGCGAAAGATCGATCGATGACCGACGATCGATGATCAAGAGTTTTCCGAAAGCCGACAGGAAGAATATTATTTCGAGCCCTTACTGGCCGGAGGCTCAACCCGCCTGTTTCATCGACCCACTTTTGCAAAAAGGGCCCTTAGACTTCTTTTTTTTTTTTTTTTTTGAACAATATCTTCACAGGAGCTATGGAGGAGCCTCGAGACACCCCATGCAGAATGATCTGATATTTGCAATATCTGTGGGGGGGGGTTTTGTGTTGAGTCTCGATCCAGGCCCGTTGACGTCTGGACTTCCAAGAACGCCTTACTTGATGCGGACTAGCAATCATGCAGCGTAGGTACGTAGGTCCAAGGGTGCCCTGGTTCCAACATAGCTTGGCAAAGCCATCATTCGAGATGGAGCGCTATGAAGTCAGGTGCACCTGCGAAACAGCGCAGCGAAGCTCTAACCGTCTTAGATCAAGCCCGAATCGATCGATCTAATTGACAGCCACAATTAATCCACCGTTCTCCAAAGTCAAATCGAATGACTAAGGCTGATGGGAAAAGGGCCGGAACAATCAATTCTGGGCCGTGTTCAAATTCAATTATAGAATGGCGCTTGTTTCGAAACACCATACCCTCGATCGTTCGAGTTTGCGCTGCCAATTCAGGAGATTTGAAAATCTATTTGACAGATTTTGTAGGCAGCTTTCGGAAAGGACCCCAAAGAAGGGATATTGCTCCAGGCCTCCAGCTGTGAAAGGGTTTATACGCCACAAGTTCTCCAATCTACCAGCCGTTGTTGACAATCATTGGTCGATTGTGGTAGAACTGACGATATGAGATGAAAAGGCACCAATACCAGAAACGTCGTGGCGGAATTCCTGACGTTGAGCTTGACCTCCAAGCCATAAGCAATAAGTTGCCACTAACGGTTATGATTTGCATCGTGACATGTTAATGGCTATGTATGTACCATCTGTGACAGTCTGCAGGTAAATTAACTCGAAGGATTCTGGAAGAGCTATGTTAATAGCTGCCGATTTCAGTAAGCGCATCAGAGCCACTCAACCAAGCGACGGCTTGAATACCTCAAAAAAAAATTGCAAAGAGGGTGTGGTGCTTTCCAGTTACCAGTTTCTTAAGTCCCTTGACCGTAAATTGAGGGTCCAGCAAGCTCACTAGCTTCTGACTCGCGAAAAGAAAAAAAAATAAAAAAAATTCGGGCATTGGCACCAGCAGAGACAAGCCATCCGTCAGCCCGATGACCTCGTTTATCTTCGGTAAGGAAAATATACGCTATTAGAGAAACAAAACGCCTCTTCTACAGCTTCGGGCAATAGGAACTGTTAGCTCGAGGGCGGCCCGTCACAGTTCCCTTAGTAAATACCGGATGCAGCGGTTCCCAATCCTCATCGGTAGAGAAAATCGTGAATCCTTTGGCTCTAAAACAAGGAAAATATCTCATGCAGCATATCGCGAAGTTTCGATGCGAGGTTTGCAGTAGCGCAGCGGGGAATCGGTAATGACAAAAATTTTAGATCGATATCTAGGAAAAAAAACAAAAAAGAAATGAAGATGCTGGGTACGGGTAGACTAACGATAGACACATTTCACCCGACGTGGATTGTGGGCTTTTAGTGTTTTGTATCTTAAGCTTGGAATTTCATATCGTTGGATTGTAGCTACCTGGAATTATGATATCGCAGAAGTTATAAAAATGGCAGAAAACTGTCTAAAAGCGTGTGTATTGATTATGCTACAAAAAATTAAAAGCTTTCCCAAACAGGCCAAAAATTTTGAGGTTGAAACCAAGTGCTAGTAAAAGGAATTCACAAACAGGATTCTTCGAGATAAAAAAAAAGAATTAAGAGGAAAACGCTGCAGCTCCAGGATAATGAAGGATAGAGACGAGTGAGATAAAAATAAAAATAAAAATAAAAAAGTAGAGGCGAGACTAGTGGGAAATATTTACATGAACACTTGAAGCAACTTGCGTTGTCTGCACGCATGCAGGTCCATGCAGAAAAATACAACATTGACAACATATCACATAGCACAGACCATAATAGACATGAAGAAAAGGTAAAGCGACGTAGTCGACATGCTGAAAAGAACCTAGACCGAAGGAATCCACCCGACGTATCCAATAAAATAAAACCGATCCCAAAGCTTGAGGAAAGAAAAAAAAAAAAAAAGAAACAGATAGATAGAGATAGATAAAATGCCAAATACCAAAAAAGAAAAGAGAAGAAAAAACAAAGACCAATTTTCAAAAGCAGAAGGCATACCCTTTTCAAGTTAAAAACGCCAGCTGAGGAATTCCAGACCCCCGTACCCATAAGACTATTTCAAAGGAATTAGAAGGAAACCAGACCGAAATAAATCCCGACTAACTCTGACTCCAAGATTAATTGTAATCGTAGATACGATAGATCAATTTTCAAGCTTGATCCCCGAAATGTCGCCATGTGTGTGTGCTCCGACGAACTTGTTCCTTCCCCTAGGGTTGAAATGGAAATGTGTCTTCTTGTGCTGTCGTAGATTGTCAGATCGTGAGAAGTACCTGCCACAATCTGGAGAAACGTCACAGTAGAATGGCTTTTCTCCGGTATGTGTTCTCTCGTGTCTCTTCAAATGCTCCTGTCGCTTGAATCTTGCATTGCAGCCCTTGGCAAGGCATTTGTGGGGCTTGCTATCTTGGCCGGGAATGAGAACTGGGTAGGGCTTGGTTCGCTTCTTCTTCTGAACACCTAGTTGCTGAGGGCAGAGAATATCGGCAGCTTGTACTTTCCTCATTCCAGCTCTCATAGCAGCAAAACTTTTGCTCTTTGGTGAAAGCATCGACAAATATGAAGGAGAAATCATGTGGTCCTCGTCGATGTCCTCGTCGTGGAGTAGTCCGGGCATTGCTGCTCTTGCGGCAGCTATTGTGGCGGCGTCGTGACCCTCGTCGAAAGTGCTGTCGGAGCCAAATGAAGGAGCTGGAGAGTGATAAAATGTGTCCGCAATAGAGAGTGGCGACATGGTAGCGCTGCTAGAGAACGACTCAACTGTTGAGGAAGCTCGCATATAATCGGTATGATGAATAGAAGAAAGTACAGGATATTCGGCACTCATGTATGGATTATGGCCATAACCCAACATTGAGCTGGAGTAGGGTTTTTCCATTGTTGTTAATTCTTGAAATTCAGATGACAGCAGTAGACTAGGAGATACCGTCTCTCCTGTATAGGTAGATGGCGCTGTTACGGATGGTGATGGAGTTGCAGGACCATGGGAGCTGGCATTTGTTTCCGAAGAACCAACTGATAGTCTACGGATCGAGGCCTCAAAAGCCTGCTCACTGATATCCGCATCCGCGGTTAACAGATAATCCATGTGAATGTTATGATGGGACATCTTTCTGTGACGCTTGCAAAGCGAAGGAAGAAAGGGATCTAGAGTGAATCTGAGAAGGTATGGGAACACCAGAGTTTGGTAGTTCTCGGGACTCGAAGGATTCGAATCTCAAATCTCAATTATCTGGCTCAGTAGATTGAGAGTCAAATGTAGAGTACGACGAGATAAAGTATTATTATTATTATCCTCGGCCTTTAAAGTAAAAAGTAAGAAGGAGATAGAGGTGTGTTTGTGATTTGGCTTGTGATGAGGGAAGTTGGTGAAACGTTAAAATGAAAGGAGGGGAGATGAGGGAGGGTATTAATACGTATCTGAAGACTTTAGGTTTATACGTAGCATTCATATCTCAGGCACTCGATCATATTTCATATATGAGATGCCTGGCCCACGAAAAAAGATCCGATACATATTACTGGGCAGGCTAGATTACCGAGATCCGTCTAGCTCTCTCGAGACGCTGCAGGTGCAGGCCTTGGAACAGGCTTCCTGGCCTCGCACAATTTCTTTTGTTGGGTCTTGATTCTCTGCTGTCGGCCATGTCATTGCATGTACTGTCAAATGTATGCAAGGAAGCCCACTGGCCACAATTTTAAAAAAAGAAATTACTATTAAGTTAACTTACGATTCAAGCAAGATCGTTCTGCAGACTAGACTTTTTTTGGGGGGTCGGGAATATCTGATGTTTGGTGTGGCCATGGCCTGGTGTGTGTGTATGTGCACTGTGTGTGTATGTATGTGGACGGTGTATGTGTTGACTGGTACCGATCCAGGGTCCGGTCCAGGCCTTTGAAACCACCACCACCAACCACCACCCTTCTTCCCTTCTAATCCATTCACCCATGGCTGGACGTCCACCACCACAATCACCACTTACCACCTCTTTCTTCTCTATCACTGATATTGACACTAACCGCCAAAATATCCAGCGTATTTTGGATTGTAGCATATCGCCGATAGGTACATACTTTCTTAGTTTACTTAGTTTTCCATTCTCCGGGTTATCCCACACACCGATCCCACAAATGTGGCCTATTTCCAAGAACTTGATAGAGCCACGCACATCCTTCTCCAAAGGGATACATCGGGCATATTTGGTTCGGCCCACTCTAATGTTATAAGCCTCTAAGAACGGAGGTCCCTAACACTTGCTATGCAGGAGGTTTTCAGTACGTATGTGCCGACGTTTTGAGAGGAATGTTTCCCAAATCTACCTAGATGTGCTTTCAAATCAGCACGATAGGACATGTACTTCACGATCACGTACCTGCATCGGGGTGTACATCGTTCAAATTATCGGCTCTACGAATGCAACCTAACATCACCTTCGTTTTCCACTATTGAAAGCCCCAGGTTTATCATTTTAGAAAGAGAGGGGAATACTTCAAAGCCTCTAACGCTGCATCGATATGCACTCATAGACATCGCTCCCTTGCTTCACTGCTTCTGACGTTCTCATGTTCCCGTTGTTTCATCATCATCATCAAGGGTCCATTGGGCCATACGCAATCCCTCTATCGAAGAACGGAACGAGCACTAGTTAGCGATCAACATCGTGTCGTCTGCCCTGAATCTGAAGTTTATTTCTCAGAATGTGATGGATCGATACGATTAGGACCTGCGCTTCTGTACCTTTAGTCGATTTGAATATGCATATATGCAATACGGAAATTGATATGATAGATGAGGGCAAGCTTATAATTAGTAGTTTAGTATCACGGAAGCTTAAGATATATGCCCGGCGGGGAGGCAAACCAGTACCCTACTAGCCTTGGCCATGGCCGTCGTTTATATTTTTTTCACAGGGCCCTCATCAGATCAGACCCGAGCGATGATATAGTACTAATTGCACGAGTGTACTCAATTCAATTACTCAAAACATTTTACCGAGGTCCCTCTGTTCATGCTCTTCCTAAATTATCATATGAGTATATCAAATTAAATCGATCGACTTTGATCTATCGAGTGAATTTAATTCCGGCGTGTACGTTGTACGGAAAGCCGTCAACCTGATACCAATGGCGCAATGGTTGCGGTTGAACGACGTAATACAGGCCTATGAAATCTCACGGTTTCGAGTTGTCAATATCTGGCCGTTGGAGTTTCTCCAGATTTCGAACCAGTTAGAAAGCCGTTTCAAGTCGAGGACAGGAAGTTAAGTTGTGCAGGGACTTGTTCTGGTTCCGACTAGTGTGATTTCTTCATGCGCGTGAATATGGAAAAAAAAAAAAAAAAAAGAAAGAACCCAGTTCAGTTAAGAACGATCACGATCTGTGATATAAAAGGTGTTGGCTGCAGGAGCGGCACGCAGTCTCAGCTCTGACTTGATCATTACAAAATGTTGGGTTGGGAACCTTGAACCCCCTCCTTCGCCACTCAGTTAAGCCATCCTCCGTACATGCGCTTCTTGCGATGCTGGTTTCTGGGGCGTCCTGCGGCGAAAAAAAAAAAAAAAAAAAAAAAGACTCAATCTGGGTAGTTTTCATTCCAACATTCCCGGAATGTTAATATGCTACGGAAAGCTCCATGCTCGATCGTTGGCCGAACCGAGATATCGGCAAAGCTAACTTTAACGAAAAACCGAAACAAAGCCCTTCGCGGCGAACCCGGCCTAAAGATAGCTCCGGCTGAGTTGAGGAATGATCATACCCAGTAACAATTTGGCTAGGATTAGCTAGTTAAAGCTTCAACGAGTATACGTACCTTGTTCTTAAGGGACGTTTCTCACGGAGGCTGAGGATGCAAGGTCGCCGGAGTCGAGATTAGCGTGTGCTGTCGATTTGCAGGATACGATACTAGCAGCCAGCAGAGGGATGAATTGTGGTCGAAATCACCTACGAATTGATGAAAAACGGCAAGCGGGTTTAAAAGATAAACTCTTACCCCGCCCTGTCTGTGAAAAGGTTATAACGAAGCCGAAGCTAGATACAATTGGACCAAGAAGGGAAAGTTTATAAATTTAGGTGAAGCAACGAGGATTGGCTGCTGGCACAGTTGTATGTACACGCAAACCGTGAGATCCCCACTTTGAGCCTGTCACGATATAGATAGAGAGACCCGCGGACCCACTTTGCGATACGGGGTAATAATTTTGTTGGTTCCAATATTGCTAGCTTGAAAACGAAAAGGAAAGAGGAAAAAAAAAAAAAAAAAAAAACAGCCAGCCAGCCAGCCAGAGCCAGGTGCGCTGAGGTGATTGTGACTTTGTAGTCTACTCGAGTAAACATTGCCATGCTATGGGGGGCTAAGCGCTGGTAAGGGTTATTCTCTTGCTGCGACCTTTGGGTTCAGTTTTGTCCCCTAACTAGGACAGTAAACCACCATGGATCGATTGAATCACGATGCTGTCTTAGTTCTTAAAAACGCCCACGGACGAAGTACCTGACAAGGGCCCAGTTACCCCTCGTTGATTGTTAATTTAGACTTTCACTATTAATCAATTTAGTGCCGATTTCAATGAAGGTTCATCGGTAAACATTGACGATATTCTACAACTTCTCGATTTAAGTGCTAGCTAAGCTATTGAAATCGGGGAGGCAATGCCAGAACCAGGAGAACAGGGACAAGATTAAACAATTAATTAGAAATTAGGACTCCGAAAAAGCTGATACAGGGTGCCTCGCATGAAGATAAAAAAATCAAAAAAAAAAAAAACAGGCTCCAGAAACGAATAATATGCGTAGCTAGCTAACCTTTTTCGTCCGGACACGGCACAGTCGATATTGCATTGATGTTTCTACAAAACCTCAAAACAGTAGTTTCTCGAGCAAAATCTTTGTGATTTTGACGTAATATCTCGTGCTATTGGTAGGAAGGCTGCAACTGATTGATTGATCAGATTTGTAGGAAAGCTTTTGCATGCACGGAGCACGCTGGGCAGCTCCGAATGCCGATTGACAAGATCCAACATTACATACATTCTGCGATATTTCCCCACCCAACCCCTTCGTCGTGAAATATCATTTGATGGGATTCCCACGGCAGGAGCTCGTCGGCCTACGGTATCAGGACCTTCTCATTCTGTCACATATTGGATCCGTCATGTCATTTTTTTTTCAAAATCTTTTCCCGAATCTCGTATGTATAAAACGAAAATAGCGGCCAACTAGCGCCAGTTTGGCAAAATTTCTTTGGCGAGCAGCATATGTGGGCTGCATGTACATGTACCTACCATACCTATATGTGATCCCTTGTATGTACAGCTACTATACTATGTAGGTGCCACCCAGCAAAACTGAGAAGAAGAAAAATCAAAGTGCAAGTATCGGCATAACACAATAGAGCGATCCAATCACGGTGTCTCCCTTTATATGCACATGTAGTGAGACGGTGCAAGCAAGCCGCCCCCATTAAATCGGTTCATGTCGAATATTTTCGACTTTCTATCAACCTTTCGACGGAACCGAGCAGAAACTACGAAGTGGAACCGAGGGCGGGGTGGATAAGTCGAACGGTCTAAGTAAGCGATATTTAAATGTCTACGGGAGGGTTAGAGTACCCACAGACGTTTCCCATGCACTTAACCTGGCCAGGACCTTACTGCTGCATGGGTACGAAGATATCCATCGACGCACGAGGTTCAGTCTTTTCCAGATACGATCGAGCCCTTGTTATGGTAGAGGCATGATAGCATGAAGGATGTTGGTTGTAGAGTTAGGCAGCCCAGTCTATGTACATATCTAATTAACCAAACAGCTGGCTAAGGATTATAGAGACATTCTTGGTCCAGAATACTCCGCTTCGAGTAACTGAATTTTTAAATTTTCTTTGCCCGCGGATGCAGTGCACCGAAGGAAGAAAGTTGTAATGTAACTTCTAGCTGTAAGTCATGGCATCCGAAACCCGTCCCCCCGTCCAAGTCTATGCCGGTTAGATAGAGCAATGATGGCGATTGGATGGATAACCTGCATCGGCACGCGAGAATAATAGGGCATATAGGCAGGCATTATGTTGGCTGACTACCCTACCGATCGATCCAAAATGTGATATAATTTTTTTTATAACCTCATACTCGTTGGAAACGTGTGAGTTAACGGCCTGAATATATGACGCACATATGCATGCAATGTAGCTGTACGTAGATAGCCACTCGAAAACTTAATACGAAGCGAATAACCAAAGTTACACTCAGATTGGGAGGCTACATTGAGCAGGGTACCGCGGCTTCTATGCATTCCGGGATCTTTGTAATGGAAAGTCTTCGAAAGATCAAGACAGGTAGTGCAGCGACTCGGCAGAATTGACCGTTTAATGGGGCCTGTAGATGTCGTCGTCGCAATATAAATAATAGGAGGATACCATGCCAGTCACATCCATTGAGCTCATGAGTTTTTCCGACGTTTAGTTTAAGTATTTAAATCATCCATCATATCTGCTTCAGATAAAACTCATTTATACATTGTTTATGAAAATTATAGGCCCGCAGAGAAGGCTGAAAATATCTATTCTACTCAAAAAAAAAAAAAAAGATTGAATAACACCATATACCTGTCTTCGCTCTATAGACTTACGAAAGATTAACGAGCTTGATTTATAAGTTTCGAGCATCAGTAAGCATTTTTTATTGCCCCCTTGACTTTTTTTTTTTAATACGGAAACGTCTTTTTTATTTCTCTAATATTGATGCATACTGATTATTTAAACAACTAGGAAGCTTTATTGTCGATTACCACAATGTGCGAAGTCTGGATTTATACATGGCAGTGTGGCCATGAAGGCAAAGACCGAAAAATCCAGACTTTGTGTGATCTCGCCAGGCAAGTGGGGGTCTGGTGCGGGAATACCGGAGCGCACCCTAGTGGAAATGCAGTATTGATTAATGGTCAAATGGAGGGGCGCTGTCCTAAGTGTAATTCCTTATGATGCGTAGTTTCTAGGGCGCGTATATTCAGGTACGTACCGATACTATTGCTAAATAACTTTAGTGAGTTCTGTATAAGTGCTGATTAGATTAGATCTGGGTTAGGCCATAATATAGCTTTGAATACGCTAGTTTAGTTACTCTTCCTATGAGCTTGTCAGATATGGAGTTGAAGATATATACCCTCAGGGTCCATCTGCTGAGGATTTGTTTGAGTTTCCCGAGTCTTATTTTGTAGTTAATATATGTATTCAAATTATAATAAGTTCCCCGGAGTATCGTGCAGTTGTGTATACCTGAGTGTAAATTTGCAGTCGATTTCAGTCTGACCATTGATACGTTACCTTTGTAACCAGTATAATATAATAAATCTGCTCGGACTTATCTATATTCAAATTAACTTTGCGATGATTGTGAATATTAAAACCTTGATGTGCCGTTTTTGGTTCAAAGCGTGAACTAGCGCGGTAAAACCATCATCCCCTTGAGGCCTTGACATGAAGAGGCCAGAAAATCAAATGAAGGAAAGAAGTAAAGAAAGCTTTCCGAACCCTGGGACACTCCCTATACCGCCAAGACCAGCTGATTGTTTATATTTTTACGCAAAGGCCCTAGTACTCTCGCTTATAATATCCTCTGTCTAATGCCAGTCCAACAGAATGCAGCGAGCTAAGTTGTCAACGGCTGTCGACGGATCGAGATTCTTTCCCTGGCCAGGCGTCCTCGAGGGATCTTTGTGTTGCCCGGTGTCGTTAATAATTGCCTATTTAAGGCCACATACCAGCTATTTCCCGTCTGTTTCGAAAGGTAGCTGACAAGTTCCGTCGTTCCGCTGAACCATTCGGTTTTAACATATCTGACACCCCTCCCAGGATTATACAACCGCCCAGACCGTGAAACCTTACCACAACAAAACGACTCACATTGCATTCTCCGCGGCTTTGCCTAACTGGGCACAGGAGTGGAGAAATCCTCGGATATATTATTTGTATCCTTCCAAGCTTATCGGTGGGCAAAAATATTGGTATTGGGTGTGTCGAGATCGGTCAGGCCTGGGGTTGTGCGTGTCAGCTGACCGGTACGGTATACAGCGCCTCAATACCTCACTCGCCACACCTGGCTCCAACACCGAGGCCAATTTGTCCACCTGTCTCCGAAACATCTTATGTTCCTGTGGGAATTCATCTCCTTCCAACAGAAAGAAAAAAGAAAGAACGGAAAAATAAGAAAAGAAACGTATATCGTGTGGTGGTACCTGATCTCGCAACTTTTTCTTATATTCCCTTGCATACTACTGTTGTGATGTGACGAAACAACGCAGAATAGTTGCTTTTGCTGTATGCAGGTGGTTATGGATTTTTTCAGGGATGTCAGAAAGAGAAAAAAATTCGAAAACCGGGTTTCGGCGTATAATATCCGAGCCGTGTGAAATCAAAGCCTGAAGTTAAGCTGTTGGATCGTGATCGATATCACGGTCGAAAGGGGAGTTTTGGGGTCAGTTGGAGAAGGGTACAGATTCAAAAGATTCGGACATAAATGATCAAATGGATATCAGAATGAGGTTGAAACTTGAAACATAAGGCATGTGGGTACGCCACTAATCCTTATGCGGACTTTCCGACAAATTGATCACCAATTGCATTGCAAGGGAAAAGCATTTCGAATGAAAAGCCAAGAATCTAGGAAGAGAATATGAATAGTTAGAGTTCTTGTTGCATTGTCAGACGGGCTAACGATATTGATCATTAGTGCCCGGATTCTATTCTCGGCAAGCAGGTGACTGTTTCCCCCCGATGTAAAGGGTCGGCGTCCAGCTTTTCGCGGTTGCGGGATCGGTCCGCCGTTGCTCTTGCGCGGGGCCGTTGGTGAAAAGAAAGTTCAGGTGGAGCCCTTCGCTCTGCTAACTTGTTCGGGAACTATTTAGCGGGGCTCTTCTTTGGTGTTGATAAGTTCAAGGTCTAGATCTCGTGCGGTGCGGAGCGCTGCGACTTTGATATCTACATGTATGCTGGCATATCGATTTGGGAATCCATTATGAATAGAATGGAATTTTGGTTTGACCCGAAGGATTTGCAAACTGGCAGCGGGTCGAGCGCACTATGGACAAAAAGGACAACATAGGTTAGCTTCGCTTTGCGGATCAATACAGAGTATTGAGATCTCGGAGTTGGGCTGCTAAGGGGTCTTAATAACAGGCCCTTGCCCCAACTCGGGACAAGACCAGCTAGCTCGACGATAAAACTTGGATTTTGTCGCTAAACTGTACTCCTTTCGTCGATTCTCTCTTGATATCAACAAGTTCTACGGGGACGAACTTGCAGGCGGTGTCTCTTTTTGGCATTGAAAGGGATAGTTTGGGGAATTCTAATGGTTTCCCGTTGGGTTCTTCAGTTGACCCCATGCATTTTGAAATATATCCCCACCACCCGTCATATGTCCCACTCTTCAAATACCCATGTTTTTTTTCCGTCAAAATGCACCCTGGTCCAGATCGTGCTGTTATGTGCAGCTTTGCAACTCGACCAACCACGCATTTTTTTTTTTTTTTGGAGGGGAAGCCATGCGTATGCCGATGTCCTGGCAGTTTCCCGTGGATAAAACTCGATATAGGCGGGGCTCCTTCTAGCACCATGTATCACCATAACTCGCAGATATCTCAATGCTAGATGCTAATCAGGGTCTCGGGGAGACCAGTGATAATATGCATAAGTATCTATGCTGCCGGACAGTTTGGAAAGAGTATATTCGTTATTTTGCAGCGAGCGCATGAGCTCTTTCCAAAGCTTCGGTTTTAGAGGAATACAATGCGATCACATCATATGATCAGGCGGACAAGCCCTGATTCCTGAAATAGGCCAGCCTGTTCAACTTTGCAATAGAGATTTTGTGACGAAGGCGTACGGGAAATCACGGAGCCCTAAAATCTATAGTTATCAGCGTGAACATTATAATTATGCGCATTATTCTTCACAAAAATTGTGGATCCCGCCGCGTGCCACGATTTTCTGTAGCAAGCCGCTGTGGGTCCTTCGACAGCATACGAGGCCACATAGGGAGGAATCCGACGATGCGAAAGTTTTTTTAGTGACCATGCTCCGATTCTTCCTCCTGATCACATCCTCTTTGGGAAACCTATTGAGAGGCCAAGCGGAAATGGGCCTGTTTCAATTTCCGGGGGTTGAGGAATATTATTTCGAGAAATCAACGTCTATGTACCTGCTAACTCCGTGTGATCAGATACTTGAGGAAGAGAGTATTGGATACTGACAAATCATGGAATTCTTTAGACGATCGATAGTGAGGCTTAACCGCGAATGCCCTCAAAAAAATCGTATGATTTGCAATCATATTGCCGTAAACTATTAATTCCAAATGCAAACCTTGAAGTTGGCGGAACCCCTTCGATGAACTGACGACATACCGATACGTTTTCCAAGGAAATATTACAAAAGGCCAAGGAAAAGCCATTTCAATATGTGGATTCAAGTCCAAAGAGTGACGTTTTCTCCTACCTGGCCGTACGCCTCGGGAATCACAGTTTCTCTCGCTCGATTGAGCCTCTAGATCTTTGTGAACCCCCACGAAACTAATCCTTTCGTAGCCAAGGTTTCAGAGAAAGGGATAAAAACCAAAAATTTTTTAAAAAAAGGTTAAAGCTCATGTTTAAACATCAAATGCTTCGTGATTTGAAGCCAAAAATGGAATATATATATTTATTTTTTTCCCTTTCCACAAGAACCTGGACATTCCTGGATTGGCACGGAGGGTGACTTTCCGACTTGATCTACATGCATGGACACGCTCGTACCCGAACTGTGTATGCCAGACCCTGGTTCTTTATCACTTTATCCGATGTATATGTGGTTATGTAGAATGTTCCCATGCAATATAATGTAAGTACTATATATACTTTATGCCCATTAGTCGATTGTGAGATACCTATATTGCATATCACATATAGATATTGATAACGGAACGCACGCATAGCTGGAAAAGAGAACGACTGGTAAGACCACCAGCCCTAACCTCAAACTACCTAGGTCAGTATAGTACTACAGGGTACTGCGATATTGACCAAGAGTGCTGACATGACGTCCACACTCCTCAACAGAACACTTCTATGTATCTGGGTCCTCCCATGATCGATTGCCTTCTAGCTGCTTCATTATCTGATGGAACATACGTGTATTATATAGCCCCGCTAACTAAATATGATCCTTGTTCAGTCTTTTTAAACCGCAGTATACGTACCGCAATTGCAACCGACGGATTAATTAATAGTACTATCAAGAAATACCGAGGTATGTACGGCATCAGATACTTATAAACATAACTAACGCATGCATGTACATACGTATTACCTAAGTAGCCTTGGTAAATAGAGGGGGAAGCTGCATCCCACTACGAAAATTTGAACCTGACCTCCACTATTCACTCAGCAATCCGTGGCGTAATAAAACTGCCGATATGATTAGGATTACTTTTTTTTTTTTTGTTTTAATTTTTCCTTGTATATCTCTGTATTTGTCTTTTCATTTAGTCACAAGCATATTCTTATTTAATATATCTCCTGTCTATACGTGCTTCGGTCTGCGCGAGAGTGACGAAAAGATGGTGCACAGATTAACGCCTCATCACCCGCGAAGAATGTGCATATAGAAAAGTTTCAAGATTCAGCAAGTTAGTGGCCATGACAGGGGCTAAAGGTTTAAGGTACTACTGCTGTGTATGTACGAACCAAGGAGCCGTGCATCGAGACGAGTCGAGACGGGGATGGAGTAAAGTGGATCCGAAGAGCCGAACAATCGAGAAATTTAGATCGAAAATGCATACCGATAGAAAGGAAGTGGGTGGAGCCCAGAGTATGTACATGTCGGAAGGTACACATACATGGCAGACACTCTCCACTTTTGCCCTCGCATCAACTCGCTGTGATCCAAAATAAACGCCGTTGATTGATCAGAAAATTTTCTCCGTGCGAGAAAGAGGTAGTTCACAAAGAGGAACTTGCATGAAAGTCAAAAAAATGAAGCTAGCTTGCTTCCTACATCGTTTTGATAGTAGTAAGGGACAAAATGAAGACCCAAGACGGTAAGTAACAGTATCTTTGAAACACCAGTGGTAAATGATTTATGGAACCGTACTCCATTCACGCCGTTCAAGCAAAATAGAAGCAAATCAAAAAGAAATACCATGATACTCGACGCAAGTGCACAGACGTTGTCAGTTGACGGGTTTCCCGAATCGTCGACTGATACGAACAAGAAAAGCAAAGGTGTGCGGGTTTTCTTCTCGAGGGAATTCTAAACCGAACCGACAGTTACACGAAATTATTCTCTCTAGAAAAATTATCCGGAGGAATTTGCATAGGCTCGTGTAGAGCGTTCGACAACATGTCCGAATTTTGGGAAACACTTGCATAGGTTCCGAACGTCTTGTCCCAGGCATGCCAGTCAATATTATCTCTCGACATATCCATAAAAATTTCATTGTTATGGCTCTCGTTACTGCTCCGAGAATCCACATTGCCACCGTGGTCCTCGTATTGTACCTGAGCTTGGCCCGTCTCCATATTGTACATGACTCCTGGAGCCATGATGACGGGATAGCCAGCAGCGTCGAGACTGACCCCACCAATAGTATATCCATTGTCGTATGACATAAAATCATTGGGCGAAAATGATAGCCCTCCTTGGAAGCCCTGGTTTGTATAGGACTGATCCGGTGGATTGTATCCATGCCCTCCATTATTTATCTCAGAAAATATTGGCAAGTCATCAACAACAGAATAGTCCAAGTTCTGAGGCCTGGACTCTTGGACTGCCGAAGCGTTCGACAAGGGCGGCGATGGTCCCGCTACTAGGGATGTTTCTGAAGCAGCAATGCCGTTTTCTTGTTCCGATGGGGTCAATGCGGATATGAGCATCTGCGGATCTGTTGACCGTTGGCCAGGTTTGCGTATACTACGCTCAATAATTTCATCTATCTCCTTCTCCGTGAAGCCTTGCCGCCCGCTGGAGGCTACCTGAGATACCTTGCTGGCCTTAGAAGTGCTGGCAGCGGCAGCGGCAGCGACAGCGGGATTAGAAGGGGGACCTTGCTGTGGCAGCAAATGAACCCCTCCGGATGCTCTGGCATAGGCCTTGGCTCGGAATCTGGCCATCATAGCCCACGCCTCTTTGCCACCCTCTACAAGAGGGCGTTGAGCTAGTGCATCGTAGGCACCAGAAGTGGAATTCGGATTCCCATTCCCATCTGGGCCGAATAGCTCAAATACTTCGTCGAGTAGCTTCTGACTAGGGCGGGCCTCATCTGAGTTAGGACTGTTATAGAGATCTAGTAGTATGATCATGCAACTGTGAAGTGGTTGATACTACATTCCTTGTCAGCCCATGCCCGAGCAAATCACATTATAGAGAGTGGACCCACTGTTCCAGGTAAAAACCAAAAGTATGGTCGGAATGCTGGAGAGGTCGACAGGAAGATGAATTTCCTGAGGAGGCGATGACATGCATGTAGAGAGCTGAACGGAGAGAAGAGTCAGCAAATCCAGCCAATCAGGTGAGTTTAAAATTATGGGTACTTACCATTGGCGGGCATGTTGCCACTGCATACTTAGAATGGTTCTTAGGAACGGCTGGTAGAGGACAGAGAAGCATTTGTCATACATCAAACTGAGCATCGTCCTCGCCCACCCGTTGAAGTTTTCCAGCTTCTCAGCCTCCGTCGAATTCTCCTCATCAGCACCACCAGGTGGGACAAATCCCATCTCTGGTATGCCTCTTGCAGGTATTCTGTTTATTCTCTCATCAATCTTTTCTTGGAGGTCACATATAATCTTCCCCATTGCAGTAACGTCCTGCTTTTGCGGAACTTTGACGCTGAACAGAGACGACACGAGCCTCCTAAGAACCCGAGTGGCCTCGTACCGACCAACTGCAGCGATCATAGCTGTTGAAGATCGCGTATTGAGCAGGCCATCCGGTAGACCCGTACAACTATTCATCACCGCAGCTTCGTCTTTCTTGATATCTTCGGCCGTAACAGGACTCGGTGCTCCGATATACTCGTCCTTAAGTTCACTCACCATCTGAGTGTCGAATGCAGATTCATCACTCCCACCGAGCGGTGGTAATCCCGTAGCTATGGCAGCCTGTACATCTAGATATATTATATGCCACCAGATCCGTCGCCGAACTTCTCTTTCAACTTCGTTTAACCCTCTAAAACTGCTCGGCTCCCTGTGGAGCCCGGCACTCTGAGCTGCCCTCATGGCAACACCAACGAAAGAATAGGATGTCAAAGGTTCCTCCTCCCGAATTTTGCAGGTGTGAAGTAGTAAATACGCAATAAGAGATGAAAGGGTTGGACCTCGAGGAAAAGCCGTTATGGCGAGTGCCCCATGAGCTGCCCTGTTCAAATGCCCAGTGATAGTATTGCGCGAATGGTCCTTCTCAGGGAACACCTCCTGAAATTTTCTATTCGATATAGATAGAGCGCCGGTGAACAACACCGCGAATAGTAGCGGGATAAACGTCGGGCTGAAATGGATGTCATCTGTCGTTTCATGCTCTTTTAACTTCCAGAAGTTGGTATAGTCTTTATTGAAGGAAGGTGCGTGTAGAAGTGGGACCACAGGGTGGACACCACTTAGAAAAGCCTTATAAAGAGCGTGTGACTGGTGCTCAAGTGGGAGGTATCTCAAAAACCAGACCATTTGTCGTGCTTGAAGTTCCGGCGCAAAACCAGCTTGTAGCTTAGCAGCTGTGCACATCGTCGAGTTCTCTGGGAGGATCTTGAATCGGGACATGTCTCTCTTTGGATTGACAGGCATTCGGTGATCATTGTCATGTCCGTCATCAAGGGCAGCCATAATTCTCGTCATCTCGTGGGAAGGATGTACCGGGTATTCTGCTGGAGATGGCTTACTAGAAACAACCGAGTCCGGGGGTGTAGTCAGCTTTTGAACCCTATTGGCGTGATTCTCATTATTGTGGCCTTCGTTCTCAGTACCAGAACACTTTTCTTCATCTTCCATAAGGTTACAAGTTTTGGGGTTTGGCTCCCCATTCGGTGTCATCTGTTTCTCCGCCGTGTTATCGTTTTGCGACTGTAGAACTTGGTTGAGCTCTGTTATTTCATTGCTTATAAAAGCCCAAAATGTGCTACCAACATATCTCGTTCTTCCATCTTCTTGTATGCTTAAATGGCCAAGAGATAGGTCATCATCTTCGGTTGGGTTAACAGACGGGTTAGGGCCCTGCTGTTGTCCTCTTTTCCCCTTTCGAGCCTTTGGTGTAGTTGGTGGCCCTTTAATCCGAGGGTCAATTACATCTTCCAGATTTCGTTCTTCGTTTGTTTGCTCAGTCGACTGGTCAAATAAGTTCGATAGATCCTCCATACCCTTCGAACGAAATGCTTGCCAGTTTGTTGGGATCTTCTCTTGACCAGGTATATTCAAATTGTTGTCAAAATGTTCCATCGGGGCGGGAGGGTCGTTGAAGGGGCTCATTGGAAGATCTTCGGTATGGGTAACCGATTCAGAAGTATCCATAGCACTAGTGCTCGGACTTCTCAGGCCTCCAGGTAACTGTGTATCCTGCCTATAGGGGCTATAGTCGCTTTGGGCGTTCTCCCACGGCGGAGGAACGGAAGATGTGGTGGTTATAGGTTCAGTACTTGTGCTCCCTCTCCGTTTCGTAATCGCTTGGAGGTCCTTTAGGTCTTTCATAAGGCTTTCATGATTAAGACCACCCTGCGGAGGTGCTCCACCACCCAGATAGGTTTCTCTACACCACTTATCTACAATCTCTGCCAGCCGTCCCAATCGAACCTCGAGTAAGTCCTCCACAGGACGCCCTCCTCCTCCTGCCCCAGAATTACTTCTCCCAAGCCCACCGGGGTAAAAGGGCATTGAATCTCTTCCAAAAGCGTGCCTGGTAACATCGAATCTCTGGTCATCGGAAAATGAATCCGACTCCTCTGATATTGCAGCATCCGGGTGTGTTCTCTGACGTTTATGCCCACGTTTTGGCAATGGAGCTTGACTGGGATTTAAAACTGGAGGCGGCATGTTCCCTCCATTGTAGACCTGAGGCGACATGCTGGCCCCATTTGGCGGTGGCTGCTGCGAACTCGACGATTGCTTGGTGTTATCTTTCCCTGATATCTGCGAATTATCGCTCCACTCGCATGGTACTCCCATCTTCGCACAACCGCCACAGACGGGGTGCTGCCTGTCGCATTTCACTTTCCGCCGTCGACATGAGTGGCATATGTGTTGTGCTCGGTTTCGGTGGATCTGCTTAGGTGGGCCCTGGCGAGACGTGGTCGTTGAAGGCGGCGGAGATTGCTGTGTCATGGTCGGATACGAAGCTTGATCGGGAGGAGGCATCTCAGAATATCCTCTACCGTTTAGAATTTGTGATATCGACATGATTCCCTAAAGTTGCTGAACAACAGCTTTTGGCCGAGGCTACTTAGCTTTGAGGAGGTGATTCTGCGATTGCAACTTGGCTTCGCAGCAAGTCTTGAGTTTCAGACGGGGATCTGTGCTTAATAATCGGTTATGAACTCTGCCCTGTTCACACCCCGTTCTTATTCTTTGTTCCGAGTGGGTTTGGAATCTTGCCAATGAAAGGCACAGGCCTAGGACGAAATGTGGAGACTGAAGAGGTTCCGAAGTAGCGGGATTCTATAGTTGTAGATTACAATCATCAAGACCAGCCAATACAGGCTACGATGTCTTGCGACGAGGAGGAACCTAGAAGAGGAGGCTTTGGATTCAAAGCTTTGCACTGCAGTGCACCACGCTGCGCTGTACTGTACAGCTGTACCTAACGCACCGTACTGCACCGTAGCACTGTACTGTGATGGCTTGATTCTGAGTAAGTGGAACCCCGTTTGACAAACATCTAGGCTTCAATGCAATGGGACCCTGGCCAGTCAGCCGAACTGCCGTTAGCTAAGACGAGTTGACGGGGTCGTCACCTTAAAAGATAGTACTTACTTGGTTTGAGTACCTCTCAGCTATCGATCTCCAATGCCAAAGCCAGGAAGCACCCAAGATGGAGAGCAATTGATGTAATTGTTATTTTCTCTCTCTCCTGTTCCAGAATTCTGAAGATTGCAAAGGGCCGTGCTGTTATTAGATCAAGTGATTAGACCGTTGTTAGTTTTGCTAGTCTGGATTCCAGTCTTAGACAGAAGCTACCTTCGTATATACACCTATAGCTTCAACCTTCCGACCAACCAATCAGCCAATCAATCAATCAATCAGCCAGTCAGTTAATTAATTCCGGTTGTGCGGGGCGGGTATACTTCAATTCACGGTTTAAACCAGTCTTGGTGCTGTTCGTACGGACTTTCGAAACGCCATTTCGTTGGACTAGCCGGCTGTGCTCTTAACAAAAAAAAAAAAAAA